>NW_008615569.1:0-19897 GCF_000691845.1 Merops nubicus
GAGCCGGGCTGGCCTGCACGGAAAGGATGCTGCTGAAAGAGCATCATCCGGGGCGGGCGTTTGCTCATAGGTAACATATGCCCCGGTGGGACCCTGACCGCTCACGGAGAAAAGACAAAATCCATCCCTGTCCCTAACCACGCATCTTCCCGGCGCACCCGGCGCAGGTCAGCTTCCCGAAAGGGCTGGCGCGGGTTGCAGCGCCCGGCCTTGCTGCTAGGGCCCATCCATCGTCTCCTCATGGTGTCCAGCAAGGACCCACGCAATGGGCAAACGCCAGGTGCGAAGCGTTCGTTGTCCATGGTTGGAAGGGGACAGCTCTTCCTTCGTGCTTCTTTGGGGATTGGAAAGTAAGTTGCACCTATGACCGTTCCAGACAACGTAAATATCGTTTAGGGCTTGTTTATACATGTAGTTGTTCAGAAGGAACTATTCTGACTAATTTCATGACTAATTTCCAGAATAAGGCTGAGCTCTTCCAGTTTAGTTTAACACTGTGAGTTCTAATTAAAGAGGAAAACAGGGCACACCTATTCTGGAAGAGGGATGTTTACAGAGTTGTTGTTGAATAACTTCTGTGTAGATGAGCCAAGAACCCACTGACACCTAACCCAGCTTCCCATTTCCCTCCAGGGTGATGTACAAGTTGCTGGCTTAGCACATACTATTGCTTTAGAAAGCCACAAAGAAAATAAGATGGCAGTTATGACACATAGTCTCTGCTTTGATTTGCCTGACATTTTTAGAGGACATTTTGTTGGCTGTCCTTGTGGTATTTTCACCGAATACGGGAAGACATTGTATGCGACTGACATTCAGTACAACAGCATGGGTTCTCAGCTTGTTCCGACAACCGTGGTGAGCCCCATGTGGTGTGGCCAGACTTTTGTCCCAGGAGCACAAACTATCTGGGTAACAAAGTTCCCATCTGAGATTCCTATCGGGATGATAACACAAGAATAAGAAACAGAGCTAGTGCTCCAGCAAGGCTATTTTATATATGCTCAAACAAATCCTGAAGCCCATGACAAGTATGCAGAAGGCTCCCCATATGTTAGGCATGCTTCATGAAGCACCAAGTGCACAGAAGAAACCCTACATCTTCATCCCCACTGCTGAGAAGCGCTGCTTAGCGGCACTCGGTGCTTGGACACAGAAAGAGGAGCAGCATGTTAGGAATGCAGTGGAGCCAGTGAATTCAGGTATTGCCTACACCTTGTGGGCCACAACTTCATGAGACGCAGAGGACCCATTTGGATCCATTCTTCTGTGACTGCAGGCTGTTTGCATGAGTCATCTGATTCTTCTTGAGAGGTGGCAGTAACGGAGACTCGGGGTCTCTCCAGCTTATGCTTGCTTCCCCCATTAGTCACAGGACAAGACTTCAGCTCTCTTTTTTTAACAAGAAAGTATGATTATTGTTGCTGCTATATAAGGACATTCGGTGTCACAGCTCCAGCATGCTTGTATTAATTCTGAAAGCTATCTAGGATGCTTTTTTTAACAGTTTTCCCTTGCCTCTAATTTTTCAATTATAATATATCACCCAGGCTAGGGAAAGTTCTTTCATTTTATGTTGTGAACAGTCTTGATAATGCATCTGTTGAACACATTTAGTCTTCCTTTCCAAGGTAGAATCCTCATTTCAGGTAATTTCTTCTTTAGGAGTTTTTAGACAAGCTTTCACAAGACAAAGTTGAGTACCACTGACAAAAACCACATCTCATGTCCCTTCTGCAAGGTATGATATGGGCAAGATTCAGATCACAGTTAAAAGACCTTATGACTACTCTGTCATGGTGTGCTGCAATCTTAACCCCGTGACTAGTTTCAGCATCATTTGCAAAATCCTTATCCTTCTTGTGAGGGAGAGAAAGGAAAGGAGAGAAATCACTGAACACAGTATTTGTACTGCCATAATGGTAACAGACTGGAAAAATTCTGTATTTCAGATCTGTGTTAGTAGTAAAGGTTGTATAACTATTCCTTATTACTTATACCTGTCCTTTCCCCCATCTACACAGGGGTCCTTCAGCTTTTTCTCACAAAGAGCTTCTTTACCATAGAGGGGTTTCTTATTCATGGGATCTGACTCCTATTAGATTCCTTTTTTTTTTTTTTTCATTTAACAGTAGGAGGAGAACATGAAGATCACATCTTTGAATGGAAAGAGCACAGTCTGTGGATTCTGGGACAATTCTAACACACCTGACCTCTTGCATCACCAGTCTCTAGTAGCATCATTAGTCATTTCATCCCCTAGTAGAACAGAAGCTCAGCATGATACTTTGAAAGCCCTGATCTTCCAGATAGCAGTCACTTCTGATCACAGATTTTGGAGACCAGGTCTGCGAATGCTGGGGGAGAGAGAATTTTTTTCAAGTCCAAAATAAGTCAGTCCCCACTTCTTGGCTTCAGATGAGCGATTCCTTTCCATCTTAGCTGAGACATGACAATTCTTTTAAGCACACAGCAGCTCCAGAAAACAGCAGCATCCAGCTGAAATAGAAGGAGGAATAAATGCCCATAAAATGAGAAGGCATTGATTTTAAGCCAGACTTCCATAAAAATGTACAGACTAACGGATTCCAAACTTTGTCGTACTTCCCGTGAAAAATTAGCAATTGAGTTGCCTGGACTTTATTTCAGCAGCAATATGAAGATTATCTTCTAGAAATGTGATCATATATTTCCACACTGACTCAAACAATTAAGATCCTGATTTAAAGGACTGATTGTAGGAGATAGCGTTTAAAATTTTAATCATTATTATTAGAGAAAAACCATCTAGCTACAGGGAGTCTGTCCTTCTTGCATTAGATTTTAGCCCCCTGGAAGTTCTGGCTTCACATGTAATAAACGTAAATTTGACATTGTCTTGGAAGTAAAGAGGAGTTAGAGAGTGTTCCTGAGGATTATGATGGCTGCATGGAAAATATGTGCAACGAGGTTAGTCTGGATATCGGTGCTGCCTTAACTGATTATTTTACTGAATTTTCTTTTACGAGAGATTTGTAATTGTTTCGGTTTACTGCCCTTCAATATAAAAATTAATAGAGATCCCTAACATCTGTGTATCTAAGTCTATTGCCTAGGCCATAATCCCTATAACACAGTTGTCTACAAGATTAAAACCACTACATACTAGTTGATGTTGACCATGTGTCTCCACAAGATGGCCCGTAGTGGAATCAATGTTCTGTTACGGCCCATGCTCACAGCAGTGACTACAAGCACCTCAAATTTCCAAAAGAACTACATTCATCTACATCCGATCAAAATAAATCTGATAGCAAGTGCTGTATACTAGCTTTGGAAAGCCTATGTAATTTATCAGTATTCCACATGCCATTTGGTTCCATCGTATCCAAGAGAGGAAATTCACCCCAATGTAGAGAGCCTATGCAATGGACCACATGCCAATTTAGATCAACATCAAGGGGCACCATCTGAGGATTTTCTTGACAAATGGTTTCCCAGATTTATTCTACCTTAGTACACAAGAGGGAGCTAGATAAAGGGCCTGTAGAAGGTAACAATTCTTCATGTTATCCAAATTCTTTCTGGCTATATTTGCAGAGGGATGGAATCTTCAGATGGCAAAACATAGCCACAAAATCCATCACCAAAATGTATCCTCTCCGTTCCCCTCGTGTGGTCTTCATACACTCACTGCAGGCACTTAACCTGTTGCATCATTAACCTCTCTGGAGCTTTGCATGTTTTCCTCCTGCATACATCTGTGAGGATTTTGGCTCAGATATTTATAAAGGCTCTGGATTTGGTCCTGAAGCTTTTAGCAGAATTTATACACACTTTTAATGATACTGTGCCCGGTTTAGAAAGCGAAGCAAAATAGATAATTCTACAGAGGTTGGAACAGACAATACCAAAATTAATTGTGTTGGAATAAAATACAAGCAATGGCATCTGGAATACTGGAGAGAGAAAGCACGTTAGCTCCAAATTCCAAGATGCTGAATCAACATGGAAAATAGTAACAAATGGTGCCATGAGCAATTATACAGATCTTGACTGACATCTGAAAAGTCAACAGATAATGAAAAGGACACGAGTGAAAGAAAATAACCTTGAACCCTGGAAATAGTTACACTCCCTGCCAAAACTGGCCTGCTTAGAACAGGTTTCAATATAAAAGAAGCATAATTGTGATCATCTAAGGCTGTGAATTAATATTTGCATTCAGATTAAGCCTCTGGTGAAAAAACTGATCCACAAGTCATGCCTGTAATCCCTTGCAGCAGGCAGACTCAAGAGAAATCAGACAAGGGACTTCCACATCTGTCTCCTTTCCAATACTGCTGAAAAGTGAGCCAGTACAAGTTTCCTCCACTGCAGTTTCAGATTTCTTAAGAGGCACATACTTTCATCAGACTACTCTAGTAATCCCAAAGGTGAAGACCAGGTTAGAATTAAGTTTGAAGACAAGTACTGAAACCAGCATAAGATTAAATCAAGACATCAGAGACACAAATTGTCATACCAAACTGAAAAGCATAGTCAGAAAATCATAAAGCCAGGAGTTTGAAAACCAAAGAGTCCCTATTGTAAGTCAGGGCTGGAGCAAGGTGAGGTATAGGAGCATAACACAAAGGAGACAAGAACCAGGGATCAAGACTAAGCAAACAAGAATGAAAAGCAAGGGAGTCAGAAGCAAAACTACAGCCAAATGGCACTGCAGACTGCCAAGAGCAACTGGTGGAGTTGCCTGACACATCTGCTATTAGAGGAAATCAGCCAAGCCTTAGCTCCTGCACAGCTGGGCTGCAGTCCCAGTTGCCCTGTTGCATCCAGCTGCAGGGCCAGTAGCCCAGGCAGAGCCTAACAGTGTGGATAAATGTGCACTGGTTTAAAGCTCTCTCTGCAGGAGTACCTTCTCCCTAGAGACTTATTGGTGCAAGTAGCAGATTTAACTCATGTATCTAGTAGAGCGCTGCACTGATTTGCCTAAATGTGTTTAAAATTATAGCTTTAATTAAGCACTGCAAGTTCGTGCAATGGAAATGCCTTACTGTAGAAGAAATAGAAGCATCTGAAGGACGGCAACAGTGCCAAGGTTCCCAGAAGTGGAAAGACATCCCCTCATCTCCCCCTACTGGTGTGCACCTCCCTAAGCCTCTCCGCAGCGACGAGGAGCACCTACCTCCGCTTTGCCTATGCCAGTACTCCGTGGAACTGCAAGGAAGGACCCTTGGGAGCAGCTTCCAGCATCGAACTGTTCTCAAGATGCTGGCAACAGCTTAAAACCACAGTTTCAAGAATTAGTCACTTGCTCCCACAGAGTTCTTTCTGCAGGCTTTGGTTCTTAATTAGACATTGCTTTTGATGGGAGACTACAGAATACAGATTTTGCAATAGGCCTTAAGATGTTATCCCAGTGAATAACAAAATATTCCACAAAATATAAATTAAGAAAGGAATGGAAGGAAAGCTTACTGTTTTTTTAAAATGTTCTTGCGGTAGCAAACGTCACAACAGACCAATGCCTGCTTAGAGAGAAAGGAACGATATGTGAAGGAAATGGGAACAGCAAAATTACAAGATAAATGTTAATTTTGTATTATAAGTATCTAATATACAGGTAATTTAACTCTGGTGTGGTATTAAAAACTGCTAGTGACAGGAGAGGCTGAAGAGATGCTGAAGTAAGATGTGATACTCAGTATGTTTCACACCCGGGGTGCTTTTCTGCCTCCTTTGTCAGGAGCAATGCCATTGTCAGAACAAAGAGGAATGTATGCAACTGTTTTTGCAAGAACATAACTTTTATTTGTTTTCATAAAGATGCCACAATAAATTATTTATTTTTGCTGCATTTATGGGCAGAAAACACTATTGATAAAATCCCTGCTACTTCAAAAGTAATATGCATGGAACATATCCTGGAGTAAATGCTTGAGTCAAGTGCCATCAGTGCCAGCTGAGGGCCCAGAGGTAACAAACAGACCATAACTGGTGTTCAGGGTGAGTTAGTTAATCACTATAACTTAAGACTCAAGGAACAAGCACCAAAAACTTCAATTTAATTGCAAAAGAACTCTCAGAATATAAAGTGTCTTGTGATGATTGTTTACAAAAAACATAGTAAATATGCAAAGGAACGATGGACTAGAGTGTGTTTTCCATACTGACCTCCTGCGCTATATCTTTTCTGGGAAATCTGGAATGGAAAAAAAGGACAGAACAACCTGATCTCTGAATGTGTTTGTAAAATTCCTGAATATTTAAAAAGCAATATACTGAAACCTGGAGACTACCATACAGTTTAAGGAGCTCTAATGAATACAATTGCTATATTGAATTTAAAGTAACTAGTTTATTCAAGTTGGGTTAGTGGTAGCACTACAAAATAGAAAAAGTTTTCAATTTTCACACAGACTGGCCATCATTTTATACATTGGGAATCCAGATTCTCACTTGCCTCAAGGCTTTAAACTGCTATAAGATGCAAAAGTACTTTACATTGGTTATAAGTTACACTTAAACTCACTTAAAATCCATTTCATAGTCCCAGGGTGAGGAAGACAGCCCTAATATAAGGCAGATTCAGGTTTCTAATTGACTACTAACGTTTTCAACCAAGGATGCAAATTCAGGGCTACTGTCTTAACCAAATGCTGCAAAGGGACTCCTTCACTGTAGCAGTGCCCTCCTAGTCCCACAAGGCTTTCTTGCAGGGGAGCTTGCAAGATTAGGTGTTAATATCCTTTAAAAAATCAACAGAAATACCAAACCAAAGTTCCCCCCTTCTCCCCCATGCACCAATGTGATTTAAAAACATTAGCCTCAGGCATGCCACAGAACATCCTTTCAATCAAAACTTAATCAAATTGCTTTTTAACTTTTCAAGTTTTATGTAAGAAGCACATGAGCTGCTTTAATCTTTCCCCCTCCTCCCTCACTCCTCAAAAGAAAGTTTCTCTGTGCTTACTCAAAAAAAGGCATTCAGCACAGCAACAGACACATAAATCTTCTGAATTGCAAAGAAGTGCTACCCAGAGGCTGGTATGGCTCTAGATGATGACAATCAAGTGCACAGGACTGGAGAATGCAGCTGAAAAGCTCTCAGAGAATGTATTTTCCTTTTAAAAGATCCTTATTGGTACAGGGCACATCCATTCTATAAATAGATGTGCTCTGCAGGACGGGACGATTTCATCATCTTGACTTTAATGGTTTGTGAAAATAATTTAAACCATAAGCAAAGAACAGACATTAACATTATTCAAAACTATGAAGACGTTGCTTATTGAGTATAAGTAAATATTTTTCAGTTACTTTTGCTATCTTAGCATTGCCAATAAGCCCAGCACTTGTGTTAGTTGCTTTATATGACACTTGCTTTCTGCCTAAGAAGGAAATATTTCTCTAACTCTCCTGGAGTTCACAGCTATCCCAAGAGGAATGACTTCTTGCTGGGTGTCGTCCAAAGGATGTTGTCAGCCCCTCAGTAGTTCATTTCGGGTGAAAATGACCTTTGTGCTGAGGCTAGGCTAAGATCATATACCAAATAAGTCCAATTAAAATCTTCAGATAAGGCTTAAATGATATTTAAGTAGCACAGTGCTGGCCTCCTGATCTGTAGTGAATTCATCTAATATCTGCAAAAATGGGTTTGCTTTAAGTTAAAAATTAACAAGGGCTTATCCTGACTTCACAGTGGGATTGGTGAGACTTCCAAAACCGAGTAGCCCAGCAGATGCATGCACTACCAGATTCTCAGGAATTTCCCACTTAAACACATCAGCTGGCTGAGAGCTGATCACAGCTGTACCAGTGGAGGACCTGGATGCCATTGTAATACATCAGTCCCTGGAGACCTGAAGGCCTGACACAGTGACTGGTGCAAAACACGAGAGTCACTGAGAGTGCTGGCACCATGCCCTTGTGTCATGCTTCTCCCTGCTGGGAAATGGGGTGCTAGAGGACGTGGTCGTGTCATCTCTATGTATCCATCTATTTTAGTAATGAAGCTTACATCAAAGAGAAAGGGGCAAAAGATAAGACAGAAGAAGGTGACTGCTGCTATGCAGATAGACAATTAAACATGGTCTACTGATGCTCCAAGATCCTACCAGATGGCAGATGACCTGACCTTTGTCACTTCGCTAAAATCCTTTCTGTTTTTCTCTGTCTTGTCCAGACAGCTTGAGTTAATACCTTTTACTCTTGCTCAAATTTGTTTTAGGTGTTGAGTCAGTTGGAAAAAAGGTCTTGTTCATACGGGAAAGAAACAAGACAAATGGATGTTTCCAGCACCATATAATTAGAGTGCAAAGCATGGCCACAGATAAAATATAGATGCATATAAAATATGGGAAACAGAGCTTCTGCCTTACTAATGTAATTATTCATACACATGGCAACACAAATATGCTGCAGAAGGGAATCTGTGTCAGTTGTAATGTTTGCTCAGACATTCACTTACATGTTCATGGAGAATATGCAGTGGGGAATGATTGGTTCACCTCCTTCCGTTTCTGTGTCCTTAAAATCTTTCCTTTGTTTTCCTTTCTTGTTTTCTCTCTTTTTATTCTGGATTTTTTATTCCCTCTCCCCCCTAATTTCAGAAGCACCTGATACAATATTTCAGAAAAGTTTTATAACAGCACGTTTCCTTTTAATGATGTAGATTGCAACTTGCAGTACCATATACATTCCCTTGCTCCTAGAAGAACCTCTGTAATACCCAATTAGAGCTACTGGCCTTTCTCTTTCTCTCTCTCTCTCTCCCTCCCCTCCTCCCTCTCTTTTTCTCTTTCCCCTCATCTTCATAGCTCTGTTGGAGCCCATGGCAGGCAGTGATAGGGAGGGGTGGATAAGTCCCTGCTGTGACACTTTTGGTGATTCTTTCTCATGAAGGAGCCATTTCACAGTGTTCCCAGCACATACTCTCACAGTGTCCAAAAACACTTTCCAAAGTATCCTGGAGATTCTTCATCTTAAGCTCCATTATTGCAAGTGATCGCCAATTTTTCCCCCTCAGAGCATGTACTTTGAATGACTTCAAGCTCTCCCTGTCTGCTGTCTTTGAAGTATCTACCTAAATACAGTGGGGTAAAATCTGACTATGTCATTCACAAGCAGAGGTGAGCTTGGTAAACTACAGTTTTCCCATTAAAAAAAAAAAAAAATAAGGAAATAGGAAATACTGCTCTAAATACCTAGTCACTGCCAACAGTAACACAGATAGTAGCCAGCTTCCATCTGCATTGAGATTTCCCAGACAAGCTGTACAGTATCACTCCAGAAACTGCTAGACCTTGGCAATAATCAAAAGATTGATGGAGAAACACTGCAGAGATGTTGGATAAAGTTAATCAGGCAGCCCAATGAAATAAATACTAGCACAAAATGGAGGAAGCAGAAGCTGCTGACCCACTAGGGACAAACACCAGCCTTTTACTCTAAGTTTTGCATATTTTGCATATCATTCATATATAATGTTCACATTATATGAAGATCATATAGGAAAACTAGTATGAATTAATGATAAAAAAATTACACTTTCTCCTAAGAGTATGCTGAATTCCCAAATGAGGGAGAAAGAAGAGAAAAAGTTTAGAATTTCTTGGTATTTAGCAGTAAACAGATGCTTTCTAGCCTTTCCCTTACTTTATGTTAGACTAAAAGTATATATTTATTTTAATTCAAGGTCTTGCCTATTGCTTCTGCCACCTCCTGCTAGGGTTTATCCTTTTAGGGCTTTAAAAGCCACCACTTGGCATCTTTAATAATTGCTTGTTCAGAAGGGAAGGAATACTAACACCCTTCTGTCCATCCTACTCACCAACCAGAGAGAATCATTTCCTTTCCTTGTGTAGATAAGCTCTATCAGTAATCAACAACAAGAGAGCTTCACATTTCACATTCAAAGATGCAGAGCCTGGAAGCTGATCTCAGCAAAATTCAGACTGGAGACAAGACACACATTTTTAACAGTGCGGGTAATTAGCTGTTGGAATTGCTTGCCCTGGAATATGCTGTGGCACTTGGAGCTTTTAAATTAAGTCTGGATGTCTATAAAAAGATGCTGTCTGCTTCAGTTACAAGATACTGAACTCAGTGTAGAAACATTTGCCTTGTTATGCAGAAAGTTAGACTAGATGGTCCTAAAGGCTTTAGTGGCTAGGAAATAGAAGCACAGTCAAGTGTAGAACACAGTTTGCACAAATACTGGCAATGCACACTATTTTTAAATTCACTTTTGCTGAGAATATCAAGCCCTCAAACACAAAAATTAGCTTTCTGTGAGTGTGCTGATTGCACTGGAATATACAGCGTATACAACAGAATGTGTTCAAGTGGAAGAGAGCATGGCTTTAGGTGTGACCAAACAAAAATTCCCATAAAATGTGAACCCTGCATTTGCACATTTTTTGCTAATGTGGTGTTTATTTTTTTTTTATAAATTCTTTTTTAATAGCCTGAAAATGAAGAACTGTATTCCAGTAAAAATAACACAGTGACCGTCTACAGTGTCCTGGTTCTGTGTAAAAAGGGGTTCAGGGCAGGACCCACACGGAACAGAACTAGGTACTCGCCTCTCCCCCCCCGAGAGAGAGAGAGACACTTTGGAAAAAAAATGAAGTATATTGTTTAACAAGGAACAGAAAACGAAAAAGGGAGGTAAGGAAAATAATATATACAAAGATTAGGGGAAAAATACAAAAAATAAAATATACAAAACCCTCAGATATGGTTCCAGGGTCCCACGGAGTGAAAGGACAACCTCCCTCTCCGAGCTCCAAGGCAGGAGTGAAATTAGAAACCACTCCCTGCCTCTTATCAGAGTGTGTGTGGGAAGGGGAGGGAATACAATGGTTCACCCCAACCCAGGGTCCTCCCAGTTGCTGGAAGGTCATGCCCCCATTCCAAGCCTCAAACCACAACATACAGCTAGAGAATAAAAGAGGAGCAACTCCCCAAAGTCACCCTGCTTAAACCTTCATTGACCAAGACTGAGCTGCTGAGACTCCCAAGACACTGCAGTCTGGAGTTCTTCTGATACACCTATATGTCTACATCATTTAATTTGTATAAGTCACAGTAAACCTGACCATAATTACAGTTCTATCACATAGCCTGAGCCCCCTGCAAAGCAAAGTCCTTGTTAGAGAGAGTAAAGATAAAAAGTCCACTCCACTCTCAGCAGCCGTTGCCAGCAAGAAACTTCAGTGTTGGAGCTTTGTGTTGGAACAGAGGTCACCCAGACTGGGCAGCAAGAAAACCGTGTAGCAGTTTCCACAGCTCGTGCCTTTTTGGTGTGCACAAAAATTGCCTTCTATCCAAAGAGCTATAATCCATGCCAGCTTCTCATTCCTTGGAAACTCATATTAGAATACTGGATGCCCCATGTCATCCTGCCACCTCCAATTAATTCAGAAAGTTCTTTATAGCATTTTATGCCAGCAAAATTATCAGTCCAGCCTGCTGACTATGTGAGTCTTATGGCCTAAGCCCTCTGCGCTAAGTACTTGTAGGCAAGTAAAATGTGCCACGCATGAAAACACAGAACTTTGTTTTCTTAGAAGCTCAGTGACAAAGCCTCTTACCTGACTTCAACATGGTACTGACACAGAAGGACATTTTGATGCTAGTACAAATTATTGCTCATAGTTCATCATTACTTTGCTCAACTTTATCTACTTATTCATTTGATTGTTAGATGGATTTCATCTATCGGACTAGCTAGATGGAACATTTTAGACAGAACTATGCCCTAAAATGCATCTTGTTTATGATTTAAAAAATAAAAACAACAAAAAAAGAAAACACAGTTCATTTATTTAGCCTGTGGATGAAAACCACTAAGGCCAGTGGTTTTACCTTACTCCTCAATTAGTCCAGTTATTTCAGTGAAGTTCCACAAGCTTCCACAAAAGCTAAATGTGTCTCCTCGGATATTTTTACTGCCCAGAATAGTCCTTGTGCAATTCAGAGCTCCCTGAGCCAGCAGTGAATTGAGGTAACATGATGGTCTCAGAGGAACTAGGCCTCTCAGGTGAGACATCAAACTGAGGTCCTAGGACTTTATTTCCAGCCAGTAAGACTTAACTGAACCAGCTGGGCACATCACAGGCCTGCCTGCGCAGACCTCCTGTAGCCACAAACAAGCTAGTTGTTTGTCATTTTGCAACACAAATTCTCCTCCAGTATTGCTGCATTTTTGATTTTGAGAATTGAGAAGGAAAGCTTGGGGCTTAGTGCTTTTTCAGACTGTAATACATGCCAGACACATATTTGTCCACCGCATGCTTTTGTAAGAGTGGATCAACAAGTCTCTCTGCTTCTCCTTTCCCATGACACAGCAGACATGATTTAAATCCCAGTTTGCAATGTTTGCTGTGTGCTGAAGGCTTTTCACATGAAAGGCTGGAGATGTCCTAGGCCACAGGTAGGTGTTTAGCTGTCAGTGCTGCAAGTTATTCCTAGGCTATGGCTAGATATTGAATGGCTAAAAGAAACAAGAGACCCAAAATAGTCTTTCCTTAAAGCTGAATTCCTCAGGCCTCAAAGTTGCAAAGTAGGGTTCTGTAAGAATTGATCCCCCCCCAAAAAAATTCAACATCATTTTAGGAAATTTTGACCTATGAATAAACAGAAGTTACAGTAAAAGAGAAGATACATCTGCTTTGATTTTACTGGTGTCTTCTCTTCTCTTTTATCTCTTTTCCTCACCCCTATTTGCATGAGTTTTTAAATCTAGATGATCAAAGTAGTAAACCTATTGTAGCACTACAAAAAAAAGGAAGCCCTCAGTCTAGGTGATCCAGGGCCACACACTGATGTTGAAGTACCGTTTTGATGTCCTGTCCTGGCAACTCTGTAGTCATATCTCAAGTAGTACAATTGAATTCCCGGTGCACACTCACTGAAAGACAGATGAACAACTGCAATGGCTTTCAAGATAAGATTTTAATACTGATGCTCTTTCTGCCGCTGTACCGAAATTCTTGTGGTGAAGTTAGTGAATCACAGTAATATGTAAGTGTTGACAGCTATTTATGTTAGGTCCTTTTGAATTTGTAAACAGATTATGACAGAACTAAAGCAAATGCCAAGAGGTTATTTTACACTCTGCTGAACTACATGAAGTGATATAAAGACATTTCAGAAAAGTTTTACAGAGCTGGGGAAAAATGCTGCACTGTAAGACAAAAATTCAAACTGTGCCAGAGAAAAAACTTTAACATGTTTCCTACAGTGAAAGTTCACCCTTGTAACATTGTTCTAGATCACATTACTTTCCTATCTGTATCAACAGATAATTAGCAAACCAAGTGTGCTCAGTGTGTGCACGAGGAACAAAGATGGGGTGCCAAGGCACGGCCTCTCTTTTTATACTAGACACATAGGCTGGTGTGGCAAGCGCCATCTAAGGACCTAGTGCACACACAAAAAAAAAACCAAAACAAACAAAAAGGGTGTGCAAGTTCTGGCCTAGCCACAGGCAGGATGCAGCCCACAGAGCGTTTCAGCAGCCAGCCACATCCTCCCCCACTGCTTCTTTTTTAGACTTTATGGGAGTCCCCAGGATCCGCACATGAGCAACACTTGTTCACTCTTCATTTTGCTCTTTCACTCAACCTCCCACTTCCATCCCACTAGAAATCACCTAGAAGTGGAAAATAAACGATAACCTGGGTATAAGAATGTGAAGAGCTTGCTTTGTGAAGCTATAGAGAAAAGAGATTTGGAGTTAAAATTCACAAGAAATCACTGTTCTGTGCCCCACTTCTAGTTTTCAAGCAGCTAACAGTGAGGCATTCAAGCTTTTTGGGTCTCTCTCTTTCTTCTTTTTTTTTTTTTTTCCCACATTTCTAGTTCAAGGCAAAGGAAAAGAGTACTTTCCTGCAACTGAGCAATGCCCACTTGATAAGGCAGTGACTTCTAGGAAGGCTCAGACTGATCCAAGGTGTGCTCAGACTGATACTGCGATATCATAGAGCAGTCAAGATGATAGGCATAAACAGATTAAGATGAGAACTAATCAGTCTGGCAGTCTGGATGTATTCACTGTTTCAGTTCTCTATTTAAGTGCACAGCATGCCCTTCCATCTCCAGGAGCTTTTGTTTACTTGATTCTTAGAGAGAAGTAATATAGAACCGGAAGGGAGGGGCAGTGATCATGTATGTTCTAACAGGTGAAAAAAATACATTATTTTGACTGCACACAGTCATTTTATAAGCTATTTATGCACCATGCTTATTTGCTTATGCTTGTATAAATCAAGAGTAACTCAGCCACTCAGCCAGCAGGAGTTCTTAAAAGTGAGATATCTGATGTTTTCTCAGCTCAGTGAGGGTCACAATATTTTGAGTGAGTGCTGTCATTTCTGCCCTCCTCACAAGAATGCACATTTCATGCTAGCTACAGGAAAATGCTTGAAAGCACAAGCACTCTAGGTCAAGAACTTCTAACTATATTACTCTTTAAACCATTATCACTTTCAAGCCAGTTTCATGATTTTGGACACTTGGGGTTGGCAACTGTAAGCAAGCTGGAACAAATGAGGTGTAAACGCTAAGTAAGGCCAACAAAATATGCACTGCACAAAGAGCATCACACATGAATCTGTTGTCCACAGTTCTGTTGGCTGCCCTCTAGACAGTATCTGGAATGCTACTTACTGAAAGTTGCTTCAGTAACTTCTGTCCTCCTACTGCCAAAATCAATACTCCTGTTTGTGGTAATGTGGCCTATTATGATACAATGTCACATAGAGATGAACTGATCATATAGAACCTGAAGAAAACTGGAAAGATTGAGGGAACAGATATTGTTTTCAGGAAAAAAAAATATAAGACATGGAAAATTTTACTTATTTGGGCAGCTGAGCACAGCAGATGGCAAGATCTTCAAGGAAATAAACACAAAGTTTGGGAAAGCAAGAGTGTGTTCTAGCAGCTGCCAGTGATCTCATGAAGCAGGAAAATCAGTCAAAAATTAAATAGACACTCAGTAGCACCAGTGTTTTGTCAACATTTTGTAAAGAACAGGGACTTGGCAGCCAGAAAGGGTAGGACAGAGGAAGCCGACTGGCTTCAAGGGCTAGTGTTTGCAAAAATAATTGTCAAGATCAGATGGTATTATAACTTCAGCAATCAGTATTTTTAAGGGAGATTCACGAATTGTGTATCAAGGAGCATGCAGTTATAAAACAGAACTAAATGTGCATCTGCTACAGTCCACTCCCAGGATAGGACTGTCAACTGATCAAACAAATCATGAGAGTTGAACTCATGATGGAGCAAATAATATTGTCCCAAGGATACATTTTTATCAAATAGGATGGCTATGGGTGCATGGAAAAGTGATTATGGAGAGAAATTATACATGTTTTCTATACATAGACCCTAGAAGTATAATCATTGTGAAACTGAGATGAGTTGATCATTATTTATGACCATACAACTTCTGTAATATCAATTATCAATTAAAAGAGAGAAGGCTGGGTACAAAACCAAATGAGACAAAAGCTTTCACACATATCTCTACCTACATGTGATACTTATGTGTGCATGTATATGTCTAAGACTGGAAGGGAGCAGGGGATCAGTATGACAGTAGCACTGGAGAAAAACACAGCATCAATACAGTTCCCTAACCCCAGAATTTCATCTGGGTAACAATTTCTTCCTTCTACCCTCAGGAAACTCAGCTTTCTGCTCATGAAGCTGAGCTGACAGTCCCTGATTTAAGTTTGCAGGTGAGATGAATGTAGTGCTCTCCATGGTAAAGTAGCAATCCTGCATTACTGAACTGGGTAAATCCTTGTCTGATGGTGTCAGAGGTTTTCCCTGAGCTTCAGAAAGGAGAAATTATTTCATGCAGCATTTAAAAAGAGCTGAATCAAGTAAAACGATGCATGATATTTGTATGGATGTGGATACCTCAGGCTTAAATCTAGATACAATACAACCATGACCAAATAATAGTAATTCATAAGCTTTAGCGAATTTACAGTATTTTTGTAATTTACATCAGCTTCTAATCTGCTTTTAGGTATTCCCAGAGGTGTAACATTAACACCTGCGGAACACAACCCCTTTTATTTTTGTTGATTTTTGTATTATTTGGATGCTCCAGCAGTTTAGAAAATCTCACTAGCATCTTAAACTCCCAAGTACTTGAAAACATTAAGGCCCCCATCTACTTCACAACATTGAACCATGAGAAATCAAGGCACGCTGTTATCCATCTAGTCTAGTATTTTGATATTAATACAGGCAAAAAAAGTACACAGTGGACAATTTCTGAGACATGTCTCCAGAAAAATATTCCTCCCAAAATTTAATTTTTTGAAATTAATTGGTTCTCTGAAATCTGACTGTCAATTATAACTCTTGATATATTTGTTTTCTAGGTATTTTAAAAGATTCTTCTCTCTACCTAGGTAAAAAGGCTGACCCCAAATGTAACTTCCACTACTGAATCCAATAGTCTAAATATTTACATGGAAAGAACAGTCTTTCCATCAGTTCTGCACTTAACAATTGTTCAGTTACAATGAACCTTGCTTGCCTCCTGGTCAGGCCAATTGAAGTTTTCTTATCTGCCTTCTGTAGACCTTTTTTTAAAAAAAAAGAAAAATGAATTATATATCTATGCACTTGTTTTCTCTCTGGTGTAAGTGTTTCAAGTCTAAACATTCTGTCTCTCCACTGGTTCTAGCAATGACAAAGCAAAGGCAGTACAAATGTCTTATCCAAATGCAATCGGCACTTTCTTTCTTACTTTTTATTTTTTCAAGTAAGAGTCTTTCTAAACCTCCCTCAAAATTATGCATAGTACACAGAATGTTCTTTCAAGAAAATTCTGTACCCAATTCTCACTCAGCAGACTCAGTCTCCTCCTGAAATTATTTGTAATAACCCACTCAACTACCTACTTTGTCTCTCTAATGTGTATTACTAGACAAACAAAAAACAACCCGTGCAAAGGTTTATTTCTCAGCCAATATGTCTACAGACCTGTGGAGTTGAATGCATCTTAATATTTCTCTTATTAGGGTCTGCAACATCCTGAGCAAATTCCAAGACACCAAAAATATAACCCCTCCCCCTGATTCAATGGGAGGGACTTTGAGACACTCCTCATCTCTTTTGTGCGTTCAGAATCTTGCAGGATAAAACCCATGAGTCACTGAGCAGAGATCTCATCTTTATTGACGTACATCTTAGTGGCAATAAATAGCTTTCGTTCTTCATAAACAGGTAAGTACATACCTATAAACATATGCACACGCATGATTCTGGCATATAAAACAGGAGATAAATAAATAACCTGTGTTGTCAAACATATGGGAAATCTGAATTGTTTCAGGCTATGAGTATTTCTGTCTTCTTAGCTTGGTGGCAATTTTCTTTGCATTCAGCAATGATTTTATAGTGTTTAATCAAGCCACAGTTGTCTTTAAGATACAGACCTTATTTACATTCTGAAGGAAATCACTTTAACAGCTGGATGTGTTCCTGGTCAAATATTATGGTTTAGTCAAGACAGACAGAGTATCTGCAGTGTGGAATGGCTACCTTATTCAATGATTCAATTCTGCATTACCTAACATTTGAACTCCTAAGAACACAGATCTGTTCTCTGGTTTGCAATCCAATGTCATTCAAAACAAGCACATGCAAGAGTAAATTTATAGCCTTCCCCTCCTCTCCCTTTAAACTTTTGATTAAAGGTCCATGAAATGTTTTCCATCAAAATATAATATTTTAACAAAGAAGTTCTATGATGTTTCCTGTTCCAAATCCACATAAAGGCTCAAATTCATGGGTCGAATGAAAAGGATGTTTGGAGCAGAAGGTGTGCACTGTACCTTGCCTCCTGAGGGAAAATGCAGTACACGTTGATGGCAGTGTAAGCCAACCATGGCAGGAAGCAAATGGAGCTTTTCAATGTGAAATGTCAAAATGACTTTTCATTGTCAGCCCAGAATGTCAAACATAAGTTCTGAAAATAAAACCATTTACAATTCGGGTAGTTATGCTTTAGTATTCTCTGTCACAAAGAGTTCTGCATTTGTTTGCACTCAGATTTCATTTCAAGTTTATTTGTGGGTGTTTCAAAAAGGTGGTGGGTTTTTTTTTTTTCTGTTTGTTAGTTTGTTTTGCTTTGTTTTGTTTTTTTACATCTGCAATCCATTTGAACTTTTAATAAAGACAGCTTAAACTTTTCAAATGGATCCAGGAGTTCTGTCTGCCTAAAGATGGTTGAAATCAATACTTCTGGCAGATGATACTCCTGGCAACCATGAGAGCACGGTTATGAAAGATTCAACTTTTTATTTGTAAACCTAGTTACTCATTTTTCTCTGGATCATACTTGAAACATGAATTCATAGCTATGTTTCCCAGTTCAAAGCCAGTGTAGAAATAAAACAGTAGATTCTGAGGAATCATCATTGTTACTAAAAAATAAAAGAATTTGCTAACTGCTTTAGTGGATATGTTAACCTGCCTTTAAAACACCGTAACCTGGCAGTCTGTTTCCCAAAGAAGGGGAGCAAACACCACAACCGTGTCCTTCAAAGGCCTTTGCTTCACAGAACAATTTATCATTTGAATACAAGGACATAATACAAAACCAAAACTAATCAACTGGTAAGTATTGGCTTTTAGTGGTTCCCTCTATTGCCTTCATGTAGAAAACAGACAAAACCTGGCTTGCTTTGCTTCATGGGTTAGCTCAGACAAATAGGTACAAACCTCTCTGGATTGTTCCTTCAGCCCTTCATATGCCTGGGTTTGGCTACTTGATTCAGGCAGGAACTGGATCTGATCCAAATGTCATATGTGTAAACACATCATGGACAACCAATCTTTTGACCAGTAAAGAACAATTTTTAGTGGTAAGACTAAAGCTAACCTGTTAGGTCAATAGAGTAGGTATTTTTTTTTTAAGTATCTATTTATAAAGACATCTGTATCATAGCAAAGCAGCTAAGCAATTTCTATTTCTCAAATATATTTTCACGTGCTGCGGATGATTTCATGAAAGTAGAATGATAAGAAGAATTACCACCCACTGAGCGCCTCTAGTTTAAGCTTGGGGAGGAGGGTGTATAAGCCTTCACTTTCACACTCTGTTCCTTCACTTAAATATAAAGGGCTTGGTCTGTAGATCTGTATCATGTTAAACATATATATATATAGCTTGTGAGGTGGCCATAGTGCTGGGATGAGCAAATTCAGCTTTGAAGTCTACACCTCTTCCTGCTTGTAAATAGAGTCCTGAATGTTAAATATTACATTGAAGCAGATGGTACCTTCCAAAGGAAGCCATTAAATAGCTTTAATTTTACTGTATCCATTACTGTACATGCAAACAGAAAATGCACATACATTTTTGTAGATGAACACGGAAATTTGGTCTTACCCTCATGCTTCTGACAAGTCCCTAATGTTGCAAAATCACTGTTTTCCATAGTATGAAAGGGCCCTTCACCCTGTTAAGAAGAGCAGATGCTCTTTAATCCTTACACAGAGACCCTGAGGTGCACACACGCACTGGTTACTGCGGCCAGGGACAGACCCAGGGGAAAGCTGTGCTCCATGGCCACAGAGGCCACCCCACCCCGCCTGGGCACAGGCTCTGCAGCCTCCTGTCTTGACACAGCCTAGAGCTGCCCTGCGCGTTCTGCACGGCCCAACATCAGGACTTTACAATTCAGACTCAAACCCACAAAAACTACTAGGACATAATGGGCAGGTATCTGAAGAGATCCTTCTACACTGACTGCAAAGAGGCTCAACAAAAACATTACGAGACTGATAAAATAATTAATTTTAATGGGGCAAAGTTAAATCTGAAGTCTGGAGGCTTCCTAGTGGCTGGGGGCTGGGAAAGGAAAAGGGGCGAGGA
>NW_008615569.1:19928-36167 GCF_000691845.1 Merops nubicus
GGAGACTGGAAAGGCAAAGGGGCAGAGTGGTGGAGAGGCTCTTGCAGCCACAGCCCAACAGAAGTGCAAACGTGACAGCAGAGTCTGTATAATCAAACTGACAGACACAAGCTCCAGGAATCAAACCACAGAAGGATGTTAATGGCGCTTGATCTCCAGTGAGCTCTTGTAAACAAAGATGACTACTGCCAAGTGTGTTGTGTAATTAAAAAAGACAGAGTGTGAAAGACAAGTATTTCTAGACCAGTCAGGCTGGATCCTAAGGAGATAGAGAGCTACTTCACTTGTGAAGGGAACTGGGTAAAACAATGCACCCTGTTAAAAGTTTTACATCATATACTGGAACAATCTTGGGAAGCTAAATTCCCTTTCTTTTCCCGGGAGATTCCACAGTATGTGTGTTTCTTTCTCACTCAAAGTCTGTTTGCCGTATTTCACTTTCTCTCTTAGAAAATAACATTTTATTTATGCTGCTCTTTTCCCATGTTATCAAGAATTTCTGGTTTTATGCACTCAGTTACACTCAGAGTGGCTTCTGGCACCTTCTGGGCTGCCGGTACAGTTTGTCCAGTACCCTCTGCACTGTCCTCAAACATCACTGGGCAACACAGCAACGTTGTGGTATCAGTATCTGTCACAGGTCTGACTGACAACTCTAACCTCCCCCTAAAAGCACTAAACTAATCCTCAATTTGCTAATGAATTTTTAACAAAAGAATGTATTTTGTTTGGATTAAGCTGTGCAATTATTACTTATTTTGAAGCATTCAAGCTATTTCTGGATGCTAATTAAATGCTTGCAACTATTAGCCTCCCCATAGCTAGAGTAGTGTAATTATATCCCCACCTTTCACAGCAGAGCTCATTTGTGAAACCCTTCTGTAAAAGGTTCCAATTACCTAATTAGAAAATAAAATAATCTATAAGATTTAGATGACTAGCTATGACAACAAATAAAAAAAGCAGAGCAAAGGTGAGTGATTCCCAAACAAACCATAGTTTTTTAGTGGGACTACATGGGCAAGCATAACAAATAGTGAAAAAAAATCAGAAGAAACTGAGATAAAGTCATGAATAATCATTTTACCAAAACAGAGCTTATTAATTATTTATAAAGAAGTTTGACCTGCCAAAAACACTGTATAAAAACTAATCATTATAGAAGCTCTGTAAATTGCGAGATATTTTTGAGCTATAGCAGATGTGGGTTGTGTAAAGATAGAGGTGCTTCTGCTTTATATGAAGGATAAGCAATGCACTAAAGTTGCACAGGGATGTCTTGATAAAGAAAGTTCTTCAAGTCAGAGATCTTGGTTCCCTGATTATGGAAAACCTTCAGCAGAGGACACAGCTCTGGAAAGCTTCATTTCAAGCACCGAGGGACTGCATTTGCTTTGAGATGCATCACTTTTAGTGAAACACTGAATGTTATATATACAGAGCACCAAAGAGGAGTTGCTCCTAATTTTGTTTGGTTTATAGCAATAGGTGACTCTACATGTTTTAGTTTGCCATAACCATAATTAACTAGATTTGTAGCACTTGGTGGATTCCATGAAATGAAGATGGTCGGGTCAGTAATGAAGGGTTTGACATGTGTTTGCAGCTGGGGTTTTACTTGCTTTCTCAGAATTTTCATATTCTCACCATACGTGCTTTTCCTTACTCTAGTGACTCTGGCTAGTCTGCCAACTGAGCATTGCTTCAAAATGATTGAAGTTGGGAAAAGTCAACACTTTTTTTGTTTTGTTTTTTTTTTTTTAAATAGCTTCTAACCTCAAAAATACACTATGTTAACTAAAAATATTACTGATCTTTGGGCTACAATGCTGCAAGTAATTTTGCCACATCTGAGCAAAAAGATATGAGTAGGACATTCCATGTAGGATGCAGAATGAGTGATGAGGTTGATAACAGTCCAAGGCAGAACCATATCAATTCCTCTGTCACTTTTGTTACTACTTATTTAGCAATATTCTTCTAATTATCATAGGAAGGAATACATGGAAGTAATAATGTAAGACTTACTCCAAAAGGCAAAGGTTCCTTCATAAGGAACCTGGGAATCTAAAATGTAATTCCTGATCTGGAGAAAATGACCAAACAAATGACATGCCATTCCACATCACAGAAACCTATGGAACACTGAAGATTCCATTCACATGGCCACAGTGTCACCAAGTGTAACAAGTGTACTTGTTACATACAGAGACTGAGAGAAATTTGAGGCCTCTTTGAAATTCTGGGGGAAAAAAAGCCTTGACAATGCCTTGATGCAACAATGATGTTGAATGCAACATGACCTCCAACTTTGAGACTCTTGGAGAAGTTTGCTTACAACTGTGTTTGCAATCAAACTGCATAAAGGATTGTGCTGAGCTTAATCCCTTGCCTCTGGCCATAATTAATATATAGCATATAGTTACTGATCACAGCATTGATTTTCTTCCATGGCTTTCTAATAAAATGTGTCTTCAGGCTCTCAGGCACAATATCAAATAGAATTCCACTCTGTTCTGTTCTATTGGCATGTTGTTGAAATCAATGAAATATAACCATAAGCTTGGAGAAAAAAGTGGCGACAGAAACGCAGTAAAAGTTTTTGTATACAGGGTGTATAAACTGGGCAGCAAATGAGTTATAGTCACTTGTATCCATTTAATGCTTAATGGTCATGCAAAATTGATGTAACTTCATAGATTTATCATTTGCTGGGTTCATGTTAAACCCTGAAGCTACGGAAACGTGTATCTAATAAAGCTACTTGGAGCTGCTTTTGGAGCTTTAAGGAAGGTCAGCCACACATTAAAGTGTATGATGCTGAGGAAATAACTTTCATATTTAAGCATGTATACTTACTAAAAATCGACCTTCCAGGAAGCAAGTACTTAACATATCTTCTGTCCAGCCTGCACTCGCACTCAGTATTAGGCTGTACCACACATTTTCATGGTCAGTCAACATTTCATTTTGTGTACCTGAGTTAAGGATTAGGGAGCAGAAGTCTTAAATGTGAAAATAAGTTTCCCTTCAGTTTTGCTGCCAAAGCCCATTTTAAAAACTACTACCTATTGCCAAGCTATTATTAACTACCAAGTGATTCAGTTCATTTTGAAAGAGATCTTTATGCTGCAAATGGAGCTGTCCTTAGAAGTGGGGAAAAATATCCCATCTATTCGAGCAAAGTAGTTATAGCATTAGAAAATGTATCCATCATTAGCAGTTCACCATCATAGGAAGGAATTCTGAAGTCCTTTCTGGATTAGAAGTGGTGACAAAATTATTCCATTTTATAGCACAAATTTTTAAATCACAGTGTCTGTAGAAATTTTGGTATTTAAGCCCACTTCAGGTGTTTGTTTTTTTTTTTTTTTAAATCTGAGTCAGTGTTCCCTACTGTTAAACATGGCTCTCATCTGATGAGAAGACTTACTCTTCTGCAAGTATCCAACAGCTGCTCAAGGTAAGAGCAACTTTGACAGGACAGTCCCTCTACCTCATCACAAATGCCAGTGCATTGGCACAATGAGAACCCATGTGCAGGTCTAAATCAGAATTACATCAGATGGTAAAAGTCAAGAAAATTCAATGAAAATTAATCTTTTTTTTTTTTTTTTCAGTGTTATGAAACAGCTTGTGTTATGGAAAACCACAAAATTAATGAAAAGGATGTAAAGGCAGCTGCAAATCCTTCCAGCTCCACTATCCATTCTTTACCAGCAGCCATTAGCACTTATCTAGGAAAGAAATACAAGAACAGCTATGAAATGATCCATTCTTTTAAATAATCATCTACTCTCCTAACCAGCCATTTAAGAACTTCCCAAGCTGAAACCTGCACCTGAAAGAAGACTGAACTGCATCCCATAGGAATGTCTACTCCTTCCTTTGGCACGCTTAGTTCTTTGTCTTCGTAATGTCATAAGGCAATAAGCTGCACCCATTCACGCTGCATTGCCTGCATAGCTAACTCCTTTTGTTTGTTTTGAAGTCACTTGACTGTGTGAGTGTAGAAAAGCCCTCACACTTTAAGAAATAGTGAGTAATCACTGCCTGCCTGCTTTCTCTTCTACCACGCTTTTCTCATCTACCATTTTAGAGACCTGTGTCATATCTTCCTTAGTCACCTCTCTTTCATCATGAAGGCGACCACACTACAACTGTTAATGAGGTCAGTTTCCCCTTTTATACCTTATTATATCAATAGACTTCTAACTGAAAGAAAATTTTGAATAGAATAAAGATAATATTTGTAAATGCAAGCCAGGCTCCTGCTCTGTCTTGTTCCTTGCAAAGTAAGGTGACACTTCTATGCTACTTTTCCAGATCAATCATAACTCATGTAACACTAACTAATCCTCACTGATCCTTTAGATATGGGAACTGTATCAGTATGTGTCGCTTTTCTCACCAGGGCCTAGAAGAGTCAAAGACTGTGTGTGGTTCATGCATGCAAGGTGTGCACAATCCCATTTTACAGCAGAGAAGTACTTACAGAAGTATCTGTATCTGGCCAAGGAATTCTTCACACAAAGCATCTGAGAGTGCACTGGTCTGCCTAGTGGTCTGTAGGCACCAAAGAGCAGGAAGTCACATTGGATTTGGGAGAAAGTTGACTGCTAAACTTTAACACTAAAATTATATATTAAGAAGATTTCTGTAGCATATGTTTCTATACATATTTCAAAATAATGATTCAAAGAGCTGTATACTCCAGTGTTGCCTAACTCCTACTAGAGTCAGTAAGATCTATGCAGCAAAATCTCCATCAGACCAAGGATAGATGTCTGTAAACATTTTTGTTGTTGTTAATCTTTGTCTTTAGGCCACTATAATCTCTCAGTAATAACTGTCATGCTTCTTTAATTGCTTTTTGGTAATTAATTCAGTCCTTGACTCTTAGTATCTCTGCAACTCTCCTTTCTAATTTGATGCTACTTTGTCCTAAATATGTCAGCCTTTGTATAAATGGACTCTCTCCTATTGGAGCCAGGGTATTCCCCAGCCAACAGGTCTGCAAGGGCAAGCAGTGCACTGGCACAATATAATGTTCAGACTCACACCTTCTTCCTGGCCTTTGGCGGCCTACCTGTGGAAGAAACCCAGAGGCAAGCAGCAGGCAATGACCACAAGGAGGCCGGTGACAGCGTCAGGACTGCCAGGGGTGTCACGGAGCTAGCCTGCTCCAAACACAGCCAAAGGCAGGTAACACCAGTAGAACTGAAAGTATGTGGTCAGATCTTAAAAGATACTGACAGTGGATTTTGCCATCAGCCTCTCCAAAGAGTAGATATTTTCCTTGCTTCTTGGAAGATGCACAGAGTAACAGTGTCATACCAGGTATCTGGGTTTTTTTCTTTTCTATTCTCTTATAAAGTGTTAAACACTTTGGTACAATTTTGTATGCTACTTCAAACTCAGAGGGTGTGAATTCTGTGATCAGCTGAGAAAAAAAATATACGTAAAAACTGGCATGATTCTACGCTTTGTTAACAAGTAATTTAATGATAAACAAAATTGCAATTTATTTGTCTATTCTTCTAAATTTAATACATTGCACAAGTGTAAGAGCACTACTAATAGCATTTGCATGCCTCACCAGTAGTCCAGAGTACACTGGAATTCCTCTTCTGCCTAAAACCATTCTAAGACCTTGATGTGAACATTTTGTTGAAAAAATAATCAGTAAACCCAATGCTGACCTGGCAAAAGCTGAACTTTTGTTCTGCACATCAAACTTACACTGGTACATTTTTAGTTAGGCATAATAAAAATACAACTACTGGAAGTATTTTACTTGGATTTCTAGCATTTTACTTGTAGATGTTTGGTTATGAATAGGAAGACCTCAGGAAAGAGTTCAAGGGACCAGAGCCTCAGTGAATTTTTTCACAATGACTTTAGCATCAAAACACTTTGGAGAACCTGAGTCTATTCCACAGAAAAGATGCACAAGTGAGTTGTTTGAGAGTGATGAGAGGGAAGACAGTGGAAATTTTATTTCAAGATTTAAACTAAGGAATTCCTTTATTTTGTCTATGTTTTCTGCTCAATCAATGCATTTTGTCATCAGGCTAGGCATCAGAATTGATTTGAGTATAGTATTGATCTACTGGTGATGCTGCTGGTGCTTTATATTGTTACAATTCAGATGGGTAACTCAGGGAGTAATTGTTTGATCAAATCTGTGTTGAATCTGGTTCTGTGCCAGGGTAAATCAAACTAAACTTTTAAATATCTGGTGAAGTTAATAATGAGGAAAAATAATTGTGCCAGAGAAATAAAAACTAAAGCCTTTTGACATTGTGCACAATTTTGTAAGCAATGGAATAAGAAGTGCTTTGCGTGTGCCGCATGGCCACTCAATGTCTTCTGTTTTGCCAGGGGCAAGTTTATTTCATGAGTTTTTTGAATCTTAGTATCTTCACTTCACTTAGTGATGTACCATCCTGTTCTTTGGGATGTTCAGTACTGAAGTCCTGGAAGCTTAATCAGCTACCATGTCACGGGCCTCTGCTGACTGTACCACAAACATGTTGTACCCATGTAAAAACTGGATCATCCTACCTAAGATATGTTATATAGCTTTAATTTTCATTTTTACCAAATTTATAGTCATATTTGCATATAGTTTAATTGAAATGAAACTGTTTCACTGTATTTCATATGACAGACCTGAAGTCTGTAGTTAGATCTCTTTTTCTTTCATGCATGGGAGAGGTACCTTAGGCTCATTTTATACTGAAAATGTATGTTTCTTGTGAATGTACTGAAAGATGAAATCATGTGTGGTTTGGACAGTGAAGCAGAAAACTTGTGTGGCTATTCTAGGGAGATTTCAACATAAATAGACAATATACAATAGCAGTATAAATGAAGTTATTTATAGATGCATATTATGACATTCAGCTAGGCTGTGATGTGACAGTAATAAAACAATTTCTCAGTTCTGCATATTTGATAAGGTTGTTCATAATTTCTGTTCTCAAAGGAAAACTTTCCACTCTCTTTTTTGAGCAGATATTTACTGGATTTTGTTTTGTATTAGTATGTACCGATCCACATCTTTGGAAGCTTTTAAATTCATCAAACACAGATAGTTGTATTAGATTAGAATGCAATTTTTTTTTTTCTGTGCAGAGTGCCTTCTATTTCGACACCTGTCTTTTCTGGAGGATGGATCTTTCCAAACAAAAATATATGGGGAGAAAAAGAAACCTATTTCCAGATCTTAGCATTACTATAACCCTAGCTATATGTTTCTGCCTTCCATTTCTTTAACATTGCTCATAGAGCTAGTTCTCTGATAAATGTTAATTTTTCTGAGTGCAGTACCACTAAATATAAACATTCAAAACATGAGCAAAAGGTGCCCAGAATACAAAGGCTGGCTGGATTTTTGTGTTAATATTCTTTTTGGACCCAAAGCCTTTGGGTTTTGTATTCTTAAGGTGTCTTGACAACTATAATGAGCAGAAACATTATTTTATTTTCATAAATGAAAAATGAGACTTCCAGATAACTACAAATACATGGGTTGAGGAGACTTGTAGTAGAAATGCAGGTTTGGGGAAAAGAAAAAAAAAAAAAAGAAAAAAAGAAGGTACATATGTACATATTATGAAGACTGGATCATTTCTGAGAACTGAGAAATGGGAAGGGAAAGAACAAATAAACTTCAAGAAAGGAACAATACATGATAGAAGACTGATGATCACAAACGTATAAAATGAATCTTTCAATATTCTGAATTGTTGATTCATGTCAGTGATGACAGAATTATTGATAGTATCTCCAAATTTTTTGCGTTATACGCAACACGATTGTTTTCATAAATTTTTATCCTATTTTACTAGATATTCTTCTTGTTATTCAAGGGAGCAAGCCCAGCTATTTTAAAATGTAAGCTGGATAAAGGATACACTTGGGGGGTTTTGTGAATCTCTGTGAGAAGCTCAGGGATATTTTAGCATTATATAGGCAAGACGACACATCAGTTCTAGTAGTGTTAGACGATCCCTGCTAAGAAAATTTCCATATGACAATTAAAAATGAAAATGCGAACTTTTTTTAACGACATGACAGAATTCTGCAAGTTGTAGAAATAGTTCTGCTCTGCGGTTTTGTTTGTTTTCTTTTGGTTTTTTTTTCCCTCACTGTTTGTTTAGTCCTAGATTATTTTTATGCTAAAAAACCACAGAAGGCTACGTAAAATCTGGTGAATTCATGGTGTCTAGTCTAAAAGCATTTCTCTAAAAATAGCAGAGGATTATGGGTTACGGAAGGCAAGTTTCATTTTTAAAGTTGAATAAACATTTTGCATTTGTTTTCAAAAATAACAAACCAAATACCAACTTTCTTCAAGCTATAACTAATTAAAATCAAATCTTATATACATCTGGAATGGTTGAGGCTATAACTGTGAGAGTGTATAGTTTGTACAGAGATGGAATTTGGTTGTATTTAATTTCATGTAATTTTTAGACCTAAACATAGTGCTTTTTGCAGAGGCTGGTTTGAAAGTACTGGGAGAATGCTGTTCATTGAGTGAGTACAACACAAGCTGCACATATGAATCTGCAGAAGAACCCTGGTCAGACTGAGACTGCAGCTTTGCCATTAGACCTTCTCACTGTGGCTGCCAAGAAGGCACCTACGTTAGCAGTGCTAATGAGTTTTATCCATGCAGGTACTTTGCTGCAGAAGTACTCATTTTTCTAAAGTCAAAAACCAATTCTAAAAAAAAAGTCAACAACTTCTGTGCGATTTGAACTGGAATAAATACGAAATTAGCATGTTGTAGGTATTTCAGGATTTTAGTTCCCAGTCTCCACGTCCTTACTTCCACTGTCTGCATTTTCATTTAATAGGGATTTTTTTTTTTTTTTTAAGTTGAACACACAGAGTCCTCAATGCTAAGTCCAGCAAGACTTCCACATGGCAAGAGAATTAAAGAAGCACTCCTCCACAGACAGGGAATGGGGTGAGCTAGGGACCCTTCCGTGATGGACTGAATCCAATGCATGTGGATCACGTTGAGATTTCTGCAGCAGCAGCAGTGGCTGATTTGGCTTTTCCCCATGCTGACCTTTGCAGACCCTGCTTCTGCTCTGTGCAGGCAGAACTTGCCCCATGAAACTCCTCCTGAATTCACACTCAGGCTGTCTTTACAATGTAAGACTTAAAGGTCTGCCTTTCTTTACAGCAAGATCTCCCAAAGTTTATGCACAAGTTCAATAATGCTCATGTAGGCACATTCTGCACACACACACAAGCAAAAGAATGTAAACACATGGGTTTTGCTGCAGGTGTGGAAAGGAAGAATGAAATTTACTCTTAATGAACATCTGGAACAGGCTGCCTATGGAAGTGGTGGAGTCACTCACCATCCCGGGAGGTATTTAAAAGACGTGTAGATGAAGTGCTTAGGGACATGGTTTAGCGGTGACCTGGCAGTGCCGGGTTAATGGTCAGACTTGATGATCTCACAGGTCTCTTCCAACCAGAACAATTCCATATATCTATGATTCTATGGTCTTTCTTAACAGACATCCAGCATCAGAATGACAAAACGGACATACAGAAGCTTCCTCTGTATGGCCCTCTCTCATATCACAATTTCTTTCATTTACTGCAGTCAGATACCTACCATTGACTTTTAAAAATATTTTTTCAAAGATCATCTTTGCAATATTCAAGAGAAAACCCAATATTAAAATCTCCTTCTCTGACACGGTGAGAATGTCATCAGAAATGACAAACCGGACATACAGAAGCTTCCTCTGTTTGTATGGCCCTCTCTCATATCACAATTTCTTTCATTTACTGCAGTCAGATACCTACCATTGACTTTTAAAAATATTTTTTCAAAGATCATCTTTGCAATATTCAAGAGAAAACCCAATATTAAAATCTCCTTCTCTGACACGGTGAGAATGTCATCAGACAGAAACCAGAAACCAAAATGCTTATGGAATGACCAAGAAACGAAAGGATTAAATCTGTAAGTCCATGAGAGAAAAAAAAAAAATCTACTCTGGAGCTTTCAGGTTATTTACTGTGACACTTTCTCAGACTTTTGCCAATTTCTATAATAAAGGCTAAAGAATGATTTTTTTATCTCTCTTCCTTTCCAAGTGGCTTCATTCTACCAATTCTCTTGCCAGTTTCATCCATTCCCTCACCATTAGAAAGAGAAATAGAAACTTCTACATTGCTTATACAGCCATAACCCTTCATAAGTATGATCTATGTCTCTTTCTAATTAATTTTCACCTGATCAGTTTATTTGAATTAATTTAAACTCCCAGGTGCTAGCCTCTTAGAAGACTGAATCTATTGTCTTGCTTTTAATTTCAGCCTCATTCCCCAAACATAGCCACTTCTACTGCAGGGATTAGATGTCCTGTCATATCTCCATAGGGTATTTAAACTTTTTTTTCTTAGACCATCACTTTATCCCAGTTCCAGCAGAGGACTACTGGACTTCCTAGTTGTGCTCTAGACACAGCAGATTATTTTCACGGCTTCTTCGCAAATGACACAAGTTAACATTTCCAAAATGTTGCTAAAACATTCATTCTTCTACAGAAAACAATAGAAGAAAGTTGAAAATAAGATTCTGGAACTCATTTAAAACCACACACACACTTACTTATATGCCTTGATGACATAATGTGTATATGTGCCACAAAATGAGTAATTTCAGTGTTTTTAATTTCTGTGCCTTCTCTGATGTCTAAACAGTCACATAATTTTGCTGTGTTATTCTTAACAAACCCTCTTATGTTTGTGAAGAAGTCACATAGTAGGAGATATAAAAAGGTAAAAGGGCTTCAAGCAAAGGGTGACTCAACCAACAAACAAAAAGAAGCCGGCCAACTGAACCAAAAATCTACTTTACTCCACCTCTTGTTTAGTTCTATGCTGCCTCCTTTCAAACCACAGACTCTGCTCCAGCTTCAAGAATGTTTCCAAAAGCTCTGAATTCACAAAGCACCAGCTCAGTTTGAGCCAGGCTGGTGCACAGGCTGCTCCAGGGCAGGAGTAGAGCCCCTCTCCCTGGCTAATTACCAGAACACAGCGGTGCTCATTGGGGGCCTTGCTATCTCTTGTCTCTAAACGGGTGGAGTTTATCTGTTAACAGCTGCCGAATTTTCACTCGCGTTACAGGCCTGCGAGCTCCTGCATACGAGATGCACATTTAGGAACCTACGCTTGACTTACAAGCTTGAGAGACACACACCCAGCTGGGGCTGAAAGGCAACCCCAGCCAATGCCACGGGGCATCCAGCAGCGAGGTCCCTGCCCGGCAGGCACGCGGGGCGTTCGTGTTCGGCGTGCCTGGCCAGCCTGCCCCCCTGGCACGGGGCGGGGGGTGAACTGAGGCCGGCCCCGGCGTTCGTCCTTCACTGTCTGCTTTCAGGATTGACCTTTCACATTACTGCAATTCATTGCTTGGTGTGAGACCGTATCAAAGCTCCAACAGACCCCTGGGTGCCTAATACACATTTGTCACCAGGCTTTTTAATGGGAAAAGAAAAAGATGAATTGTCAGGCCCTAAAACAACTGTTTCTTTAAAACATGCCAGAACTGGATCTTTCTGTGTTGGTGGCTTCCATCTGCAAAAACCTGTGACTCCCTTCTTCATTTCACAAGCAAAGCACGCAGCACTAAGTACTAGAGGTCCAGGCACACTGAGAACTTTGAGCATACATGCACGAGGAAAATCTTCTGGACAGAAACAGATCTCTACATTTCTAACTTCCCTTTGTCAAAAAGCACCACCAGGTGCAAAATAACGTATAGATAACAGGGAGATCCTAGCAAGAGAAGAAAGCTTGCATAACCCCTTCATTTGGCATTCCTCCGGCAGTTATGGGCTGGTTATCTGCAATTGTAGTATTGACAAGTCAAGGAAGATAATGAAAATGATGCAAAAAACATAGAGAAGAGCTATAAGAATGCTTAAAGGATTGCAAAATGTCCTGCATCACTGAAAAACGAAAAGCTTAGTCTATTTAGCTTACAGTGGAAAAGGTTAAGAAGCAATTTAACCCGTGTTTGTGAGTAATAGCACGAGGAGTAAATGGCCATTTGGATTAGCAGGCATGAATGTAACTGGCTAAAAGGTGCAGATGGACTGGTCTAGATGGGGAATAAAGTGCTTTTTCTGTAAGTGATGATAGTGAAGCACTGGAACAACCTGTCAAGGGCTGTGGCAAATTCTCTGTGGCTGGTACTTTCTGAAAAAGGAGCTGAGGGTTTTATAAAAATAATGTTTTGGTTTTAATAGCAATTATTTGGGGGAAATTCTAAGACCAGTGTTATGAATGAAAGAGAAACTAGAATGTCTGTGACTACTTTTGATATTGTAATCTATAAATCATTGTATTTACTTTAAAGCATCAACTAGACCTTTGTATGATTCCTTTTTTAGATTTCCTCTGTGGGTCAGGTCCTGGTTATTCATCAGTTTCCTGTCTTTAGATGGTGCCACAGCCTTCAAAAAGGGGAGCATTACTGTAGTCTCGTCTGGAGATTTTTCATGGTAGCCACTTAGAAAGGACATATCTGGGGTATTGATCATAGGTCCCATTTTTATTGAAGTGTTTCACAATGGCTATATGTATACACACAGCATTAACATGGGTAAGTCTAGCTTATTAATGAAATAAAATGTATTTTAAGAAGTGCTTTTGCAAGCATCTATTTTTCAGTGTTTACTTTACAGATAAGACAAGACTGAACAAAGGCCAAAAAATCAATGCAGAAGGAGAGCAGACCCCAAAAGCAACAAAGCACCTCTGGTTTTGACTTTCAGATTGCACTTTTCATAAAGAAAAAATTTCATCATTTCCACAGTTATGTAGGATGGATGTTTTGTTATTATGTGATCATTTCTTAGAAGTGCTTAATGACTGATAAAGTTACTTTCTGTAGCTTTTAGGTCCATGATTTCTACATCAAGCTATTTGCTGATAGAAGGCTCTGAAACTCAGTTTTAACAGTCCAATTTAGTAATGCTATGCCTGACCACGTATTTGAATCAAAGTGTAGTGGCTCTATTTTAGGTAGTGCTATTAACCCATTTTCTAAGAGCACTGGACATTTGAAGATGCAAGAAGAGTTTCTGGTGGTCAGAAATGTCTACGAGAGAAAGGTTGTTCAGAGATATCTCAGCATAGAAAGTATAACTGAGGGGGAGGAGGACCTTTTTCACCCAATCCCTTCTTTCTCCAAAAGAGTAAGTGAGAATACGGCAGAGGGAATACAGTCCCCCGCACATTATTTAATAAGCCCACAACCAGAAGAGCAAAAGCATCACCTCTGAGTAGCCTCTGAATGCATCAGCCATTGTAGTCCTCATTATGACACTGAGACACCAAACATCTGAAGTCTCTTCCTTACTTAAAGATTTTTTATTTTTTTATGTGCACTGCCATAGCAGACTCTTTAACAAAGAGGAAACTGTTGCTAAAAGGCACTGAAGCCCAAAGGAAAGCAGCAGCAAGCCCTGTCTTCGCTCAGTCCGAGGAAACAGCTGGTAGCTAGCTTCTACTGAGAGCTGCCAAGAAAAGGTTGATTGCCATATCTGGCAGCGAGGATCCCATGCCTGACCTCAACAAGCAGAGAGCAACGGGGCGTGGGCAATTTCCATCAGGATGGGGCTGAAACTCAGCTGTAGAGCAGTGATCCAAACATACAAACCAGCTCTGATTCGAGTCTTTCAGTTTAAGTTCAAAGGCAGATTAGAGCCCTGCTGGAGCCCAGTCTGAACTTGTAAAAAGTTGAAAGGCATTTCAGTGTGGTGTTATTCTCTTTTCATTAAAGATCCAGCTATTAATCTTCTCTGTTACCTTACAAACTGTGTCTACTTCCACGCAAAATGAAATGGTGGAGGATCGTGCTGCCCCTTATGGCTAGCTGATACAAACAAATCTACTGGACACCTGCAGGTATTGGAAAGTAAGCTGTAATTAACTCTTTAATGTCAGTCAGCAACTATTCAGTTCGCAGAGGGTTTATTTAAACACTTTAAACCTTTTCTCCTCTGTACACATTAGAACTTTAATGCTATTTTCAACTAATAGCTGTTTTTCTGTATTGGGTATTTCTTCATATTTCATGAAGGAAAAATGTTTGACACACTTGGCTCTGGCAAATAGAGCATATTCTGAAAATCCACACAAGCTTCCTCTGCAGTTTAAGATTGATAATATTTTTAGCCTAGCAAGTCAGATACACCTCTTCCTATGGCCAGCCAGAAATCATTCCCAAAGAACAAAAATGAGTGAAACACAGTCGTTCTACTCCAGCTGTCACAATACCTGGCAGAGCAGGATCTTGCCAAGGAACCAGCTAGCAGAGCTGTTGCAAAGGTATTTATTCAGAGGCCACGTAAGTTAATTTTACACTACCTGAACCTTGTGTTGGGGACACAGAACTTAACAGAATCCCAGTGGCACAGAACAAGTCACATCCCTTAAAAAGGGCAAATAACTCAATACCAAATTATCCCTTGGTCTTTACTTGCTCTCTTGTTGACCAAAATCTCCCACAGATGCTTCTGTCCATCTGTATATTTATTTCAGTATAAATGACCTTTGCCACAGGCTCAGCTCATGTACATGTGTACACAAATCATCTCGGAGACACGTCAGCCCCTATCACTAGGGCCATGTCAAGAAGCATTGTACACTTATATTGCTTGTATTGAATATCAGTCTTAACAGAATTTTGTCCAAAGTTCAGGCACATGTAAGAAAACCTGCATTTGTGTCACGATGTCAGTCCACACAAGCTCTTCTGTTCAGGCAGAACCAAATCCATGTAATATATATTCATACCAAATTGCAAAGAACCCAACAACTATACAGAAGAAGTTGTATATACAGTCATGGGCAGGAATTTCATAAAGCTGCAACATATACTGCCATCTGTTAAGACTTACCCATGGTTTCAACTGGCAGTCAACCTTTATTTTCAGAAATATAACTTTCTAGACAGAAATTGCAGTTTCTAAAGGTCAGGACTGAGTAAATTTGAACTCACTGAACATAAAATTCCTTTGCTAAAAACGAAAAACACCTCAATCATAAGCTGAAAAAAATGGAAGCATCCAAAGTAAGTTACTTTGATTTAAAGAATAAATCAGTCTGTTTATATGAGGAGATGAATGTCAAATTTTCATTTCTCTAGTAATCTTGTCTCTGCATGCAAATGAGTAGCAACTGAAATTACTAAAACCTTCATGTTGAAAACTTGACACTCATCTCTAGACAAGGCTTCTCAGCACTGGTCCAGTTCTGAACCAATGACACAAAAAATAAACAAGGCACACATTTACTATCACAAGAAATTTTAATCTTCAAAAAAATGCCAAACCATCAGGTATGTTATCATACACTAAGAAGAATACACCACATAAAGACTTAAATGAGGAAGATCATTCCCCTTGTGTTAAAAAATGAGGTATAAATACATTCTATACATCATACACATATTGTCCAGAGTCTTGGAATCAAGACAGAGTAAACAACTAAAAAACCTCTAAGCCAAGCCTCCTCAAGAAAACATACTGCAAAAAACTTTGACTATGGAATAAGGACCTTTTTTGTTTATTTCAATACTTAACTTTCCTCTTGTACTCAACTTTATGTCCCCTCTTTGAAGCTATGTTCTTTTACCTACTGAAATGAAGGCATTATTTTTATTACCAAAGGATTTGTGATAAGTACATGAAAGTACATATGTTTCCTCAAAACAAGAAAAATAAATACTTAAGTATTTTCTTCATCTAGAATCCACAGGTTTATTTTAGGAGAGCCACTGCTGACTCATTAGAATTCAAAAAGAGAATGGGATGAAGAGAAATACTGATTTAGCTGTTACAGGTTAATGTCAAATGCCTCCAAAAACTTTTTCAAAGAAGGTTTAATTGAATCATTGCTTGTGATCCTCAGTGGTCACATCTGGAACAACTGGTTTGTCTACAGAGATGGATGTAACAAGAAAGACAAATGCTTCTAATCTAGTTACTGTGGGGTAAAACAGAAGAAAATACAGGCAACTGTTTTTATGATCTCTCTACTGTAGTCACATTTTGTCAAGAACCAAAAGGCATTGTAAATATTAGTAGTCTCATGCTTCCTGTTAAAATTTTGTCTAGGGCTCAGTGACTATGAGAATTTTTAGAAGAACCAAATCTAAAAATCCTGAATTCATTTCAGGGAAAG
>NW_008615569.1:36198-53199 GCF_000691845.1 Merops nubicus
CCAGAGTACACCAAGAGAGTCTGGGACTTCACAGAATACTTATGAAAGGTGGTGCTTAAACTCTACTCCCTAAAGAAGGAAAGGCTGGAAGGACAGCAGAAGGAATCTGAAAAAAATTGTCACATTGTATGGTCCACAGAAGTGTATCTGATCAAATGGAAACAGTATTTGCTCCAAAGAGTCTTTAGTAAATATCTCTGCTAAAACTGTTCCTTGACCAGAAAGAAACACACATCACATTAGGAAAGGATTCTGATACTGTGTTGGAAAATAGGTTTGTAAGATGACTTGACTAAAGAAGGTTCTGCATGGGAAATCCCAGGTGAGGAGAGCAGTGGTTCTTCTATACAGATGTTCTCATATAAATATCATGATGAAAACATTAGCACAGACTCTAATGAGGAGGGAAGGTGAATTATTCAGGGTTTGGATCCTTCTGTAGAGGCCAGGCTGAGGGATAACTATTCATAAACTAATATGGTAGAGCTCCCAGGATGAGTACTTATACTGAGATGTTGGTTGAACGTAATCATAAATTTGAAGTATATTTTCAAAAGTTGGCTGCCTCTTTTGCTGTTGAACTTTCTTAGTACTTTTCTGTTATTTGTTGACTGTTAAAGATTTTCCCATAAAGAAAGGGTGCACGAACATTCAGCCCACACTCTGTATCATCTGTCCCTGCTGTATCTGTGCTATTAAGTTTTATTATATTTGTCTACCTACTCCTACAAAATTCTACTCAGGTGTCTTAGATAAAACAGTATGGGAAAAAAGCTCCAAAGGGGATGACCTGGAGTTGTCTTCCTATTTTTTGTTTGTTTGTTTTTATTTTCTTTTTTTTTTTTCTTTTTTCTAGTGGCCAGTAAACCAGGGTAAGAACTGGGCACACAGAAGTGTTGTCTGACTTGTTTTATTGATGGAAATATTGCTAGTCTCTGAAAGAATTTGCTTTTTCATCATGTGAGACATGGGGCAAAGTAAGAAAGTATGGGAGCCATTAAACTGAATACTAGTACTAGACAATAGCTGTACTAGACAGTAGCTCTAAACAGTGTCTAAAAAGAAAACATTTTATATATATATAGATACACATATATACAGCAATGTTCTTTCATTTTATGTTTGCTATATTGGCCTTAGTTCTACCTGAAATAATATATGAAAAACACAAGTCACAAAGACCTTGTTCCATGGAATTTGCAGGCAGAAGCATGGAAGAGGAAGCAGCAGCTGGGGTAAAAGAGGAGAAGGCAGCGCCGCAATTATTATGTCAGAGGCCAGGGGGTCATTGACTTAGGAAATTACTGTACCATCAACTTGGTGTGATGGCTTGGAGGTCTATCTCAAGGGAAGCTCTACCAAATCTGAACTCACAAGAAGTCTTTGATAAATTTGGAAGAAATTTAGGTATTGGCTAATGCCCAGAGGATGTCACTGCTCTGCTCACATGCAATTTGGGGCAGGTGTGAGTTTGTTGTATGGCCTTCTTTTACTGAGAGTCACATCTTCACATAGAATAGCTGCTCATACAACCCGTGATGGCTGTTAGAATGATATAACTAGGCTTCAGAAACTCAAAAGCTCTTCATTTATGCTTCTGTCTAGCCATGGAAACACACTCTTTAAAGCCGGTTGGAAAATGTTTTCTTTAATGGAAAACAAATAGGAATTTCAAGTACCTTCCTGCAGATCAATCATAAAGCTACGTCTCAGTCTTATTTCCCCATTCCCTGCAGCTCTCCACATTACACTGGGATCTTGCACAGCCCACATCCCTGCTGTGCCCTGGCCTTCCAGCCTCCTGCTTCCAGAATCCAGGTAGTGTGCAGCACTACCTCAGAGCCCCCACCAGGACAGTGTCTGGCATTCAGCCACAGCACCAGGATCCTTCCACAACCTACAGCAAGCAGCTCCACACCACCACCACCAAACAGACCAACACTGTTGTACTCCTCCCAGCACTCAGCTTCCCTAAGGGCTGCCCACAGCATGTCTCAAACGTTGCTCAAGTCTTGAACAGGACACACAGCACTGGTTTGAAAGGTCATCTTCACAAATAAAAAGGAAAAAAAAAAAAGAAAAAAGAGACTCCTGAGCAGTGTGGCTGTTTGGCATGCTAGCAATAAAAGCTCTAACTCACAAACCAATTTCATCAGTAAATACTTGCTGGGATTTGTTTCCCCATATAAGTATTGCTATCTTTTTCACACATTTACACAGTGCAGTAGTCCAGCCCATTATTTCTTATTTACCTAGTTTACCTTTTTGCAGCATATCGTAGAGTTTTTTTGCCGTCTTCTGCCTGTGAATTTTACAGCAGAATGGAGAATGAGGACAGATATATCTGGTGCATGAAGCTTGTATGGCTTCAGAAATAGCTGATCAAACTTAATCCAAAATAATTCCAAAGAGCAGAAGGTACCATTAAAATATATATTAGTTGTTTATAGTATGTACACATGAACAACACCTGGAATTATGTACTCTAAATTGTGAGATAATTTCTGATGAACAAACCAATGTTTCCAATACAAACAATACAGTGGTGATATATTGTCCCTCTGAGCCTACTTATAATAAAAGTATGGACATCATCTGGCTAAATAAATCTCACTTTTCTTTTAACCTTTTTTCTACCACTAGAGGAGTTAAGCTTGTTGGTTTTTAATTCGCCTCTCAAATATGAACTCAGTTTTTCAGAGACAGAAGTAAATTTGGTGTTACAAAGATTATGTTTAGCTTTGCAATTCTGGTATATATGTTCATTCTTACAACTAATCACAGGGTGACACAGTTTTATTTTCTGAAGAAGCTTCATCTCTTATTAGCATATACAGTTATTTTTTGAGTTGTTGCCTGAAGCTAAACTGTTGCCTTGGTAGAAAAAAGTAAAGTACAGATGCCCCATAGGCCAGAAGAACTAAAATTCTTAATAGTGCCATATCCTGTACACGTAAGTTTTGCTGTTAAATGTTAACACATACAGTGCAAAGCAGAGAACACCAAATGCTGACCTTCACACTGAGGCATTTGATTTTAACATCTACACCTCAAGAAGTTTCAAACTGCTAGTAGAAACCTTAACATGAAAAACAGAATATATTAAATAGATGTGAAAGATGAGATCAAATACAAACATTAAATAAAAGTGCAATGTACATGCTGGTGTAATTTCTTGAGCAATCTAAAAAAAAAAAAAAAAGACTACAATGAGACTAAACCACACAGCTTCTGTACCTGTGGCAAAAGATGGTTTCTGTTAGTGACCTCTGCTGTGAAAATTAATTTGTGCCATGGCATATGCCTGCATGCTGATGTACAGCCCCACCCTTCCTTATCTTGATTAACACATAGTATTAAAAGACAATATTTACTGTTATCCTAGATAACACCTCTCATGTATCTATCTTGACTCTGATCCTGGATGCAGAAAGGCATCTTTTAAAAGTTTTCCTCCTTGGTCTAATGAGATCACTCTTTGGCTTGAGAGGTTAGGGTGTCTCTGGGATGTTGTCATTTTCCATATTATCAACATATAATGTATCACATACACTGACCCTTGGCATCAGTGTGAAATTCAAATCGGCACATGGCACAGGACATAACCCCTTTGTATTTTTGGACACTAGCCCTGGATATTTCACTGTGCCGTGTCACCAGAGAGCCAAACTCTGTGCAGTAGTGACAGGATTTCCTAGGGTGTGCCCTGTATATATGGCACTGACAGTGTTACTGATCTGCAGAGAATAAAAGCATATACATAAACTACCATAGCCATCCTCTTTATACCAGTTGTGCTTCAGCTGTTCTCTTCCTATTTTTTTTATTTCAGTGAATTAAATAGTTGTCTTTCTGTATGTTTAGAGAAATGTATTCATTTATGCTTAGCTCATTTTTGCATCTTAGACCAAATACACAGTCCACAAATACACAAATTTACACAAGATTTTGTAGACATCACAGTATCACATACAATCCTGAAAGCATTCATTCAATACGTAAGAAAGATTTTAATTTAATCTACTTTGGGGGAAGCGGGGGGAGGAAGAGACACAATGTCGCTTTTCCATAAACTAAATTAAATTGCTTTTCATTGACTCAGGTTACCCTGAGCACTGCTCATTCTAAAGCAGCCTTATTAAATTCAGGGAAGGTTGCTACAGTGAAGTCTGGGGTAAGCTAAACTGAGTTCAGATGCTACATTTCAGATACATATTTCAGATGCTGTCTTTGAAGAATGACATATAATGGAAACGGTGCTTAACTTGCTCCAGGAATACATCCTTAAAAAGTCTTCTGCTGTCCAATTACAGTAACTCAAAGATATTCAAGCTAGAAAGGTCATTAAGATTTTAGGCATACACTATGCTCCAACTACTGCATATTTCCTGATGCTCCTACAAAACCTAGCACTCTTGAGAAACTGATGGCTCATAGGGTTGTTAATGAGTGAGAAACCCTTCTCCTCTTGCTCACTGGTCTGAATTCTGGTTCATCTGGAAGCAGCAAAGAACTGTCGGTGGCTGCTGGTGTTTATGAATTAACTTCATAATTACTCTTGGATTAGACTGTAGCAGGAAAATGTCCCAGTTTAAAAACCTTTCCTTACCTTCCTTGTCCCCTTATTCATGAAATCACCTCTGGTGTGTCTGTACCAGCACGGCAAAGAAAACTACAGACTCCTACAAGAGACTGCACAGACAAAATGTCAGTGGTCATACAGCTTCATCACAGCTTGCTGAGGTGACCATACAGCTCACTGGGTACACAAAAGGTGCAGTACAGACCTACCGACTCTAGGTCAGATTACAAACTCGTCCTTCTTTCCAAGAATACTACTGTGTGTTAGGAAGAAAAATTTTCCTTTATGAATCAATAAGATCAAGTTATGGGATAGGCTTTAAGGACTGTGCTGGTTGCTACTGAAAAACGTGAGGGCATTTCCCATTCATTACCTCATTTGCTTGTAATGAAGGTTTCCTCTAAAACATGTTTTTGGCAGAGCTGGTTATAAAACCCCTTTTCTTACAACTTAGCAGATGCACAACCCAGATATGGCTCCAACAGCGACCTGTTTCCCTGGCATATGGGATTTCTAAATGCATTAGGCATGAAACATTCTGGACGGGTAACAGAGGTGGGACTTACCTGGCAGACCGAGGCAAAGACTCTCCTCCCTTTCCACTTCCCCTTCTCTTCCTTTCTTCCCTTTTCATGCTTGACCTGTGTTAATTTAATGTAAAAATAGTATGAATTACAAAGGAAGAATGGTCTGAATCAGACAAGGTATCAGGTATCACCAGATGGTACCCACTCTTTTTCCACTTCACATCATTCTACTATTTGCTCTTCAGCCTGGTTTAAGCCCTTTCTTACCATGTTGAATGAACACCTTCCCATGACAACAAAACCAACAAGCGTTATTGGATCATTTATGAAATAACAGTGTCTCCAGGTGAAAAGACTGAATTGTTACTGGAAGTACACAGGCTTTTCTGTGTATTGTTTCCTACCACTTTCATTCTGAAGACAGAGGTTTTCTTGGGTTGCATCTGAAGTGATGTGTGGATATGTGCCATGATGTTCTCAGGTGTCTTATGATCACTCAGACTAGAGACAAGCTCAGAGCAGACCAGGATTTCTATCCATTCCATATGCCAAGAGTCCCACCTAACAGAAATCAAGGCACCAAGGAGATGAGAAACTAGTGAATGTTTGAGTCTTACCTGATATGCAGCTGACATGTAGCTAAGTGGGATACACCAACTGTATGTATCTAGTCCCCAAAAATGTACAGCAAGTGATTTTTTGAGTCTTTTTCGTATTAACCTGGTAGAGTTTTAGGTACTGAGAAGGAAATCCTGACTCCACTGGAGACTACGATGAACCTCCCATGGATCTAAGCAGGTACAGCACAGTAATTTAGTAACAGCATAGTTTAGCTTCTTGCTCTTCTAAAAGTTTTTTCTGGTTCGTCTCTGATCTACAAGGAGGCCACAGTTTACACCACCCACAGCTCTGCAGTCCTCAGATCAAAATATTTTGCTTCTGTTTTCTGACATTATCTTACTGTAGTTAAGTCTAGCAGCTGCCTGCTCAGAGAGACAGAATGGGAATAAGTGCGATAGAATGTAAAACATTGCTAAGTCTATTTGACAACTTTGGTGATATTTACTGCTTCTCACCTTTTCTTAATTTCAAGATCAGTAGAGGGAGAATCATTCCTCACCTAATTTTCCTGCCTCTTAATTTCCCATGTGCAACTGGTTACAAAAATCAGCTCACTAACTATCTGTGGCCCAGCACCAAGACTTATTCCACAGGGATCTGAGATTAATATTAATGACTATTTTTAATTAATTTGGTATAAGATGGAGGTTGTTGAGAAAAAACCTCAAGATACTAGAAGCTGAGAAAGGATAACAAATTATTTAAGGATAAGATTAAAGTGCACCACAGTGAATGAATGAGAGAACCAAACACTGTCAGTGGGGCAAAATATGGGTGGTAGCTGACATCCTCATAGGAGATGGAGTATTCCAGACTGCTCAGTGGCTCCTATTTGTCAGGCAGTGTTTGTGAGAAACCAGAGAAAGTCAGATATGTTATGAAGGCTTCCTGGTCATTATCTGCTATCTAAAAATGGTCCTGAATTAGCTATTGCTGTTGTTATATCTGTACAAGTGTACCATATGTCTAAAGAGGGCATGAATTTCAGCACTAGATCATGAAGATTTATATTAATTGTTAGCATGTTGCCTGGCAAGAGTTTGGTCCATACCAGTTAGTGCTCCCACAGACAATGCCACAGAATGGCTCAGCAGCAGGACAAAGTCCATTTTCTCTAAGTAGCAAGGACAGATTGTATCAGAAGACCTTAGTCATATAGTCACAAGCTTGACATGCCTCTGCCAGAGAGCAGGCCATGGTGTTATAATGTTTAATACCATGAAGAGATGCAGCCCATATGTTTGTATTGGGGCATACTTTTGGACGAAAACTGCATATGCACAAAAATCTATGAATTTCCTCTCCTTTTCAAATAAAATTGTTGTTGTGTCTTGGAAGAAGGGACAGTACTGTACAGAAATACTAATAATGAGGTGGCTTTTATTACTTCAGACTATACAGAAAATAGCCTCACTTTGTGTATCATAAGAGCTGTAAAAACTAGCTCTGCAGAAACTCAATAGTGCATGAAAAACCCCAACATAGACACCTTCCCATATTTAATGATTCCTTACAAACATGTATTTGTAGCTTCAACAGTAATGGTAGAGCAGTCATTGCTGGATCATGAAAGAATAAATTTCTAAGGTCTGAACCAAAAAGATCACATTGCTGAGCTGTGTCATTCCCAGTCATCACTGATCATATGTTAAACACCACACTGAAAACCATGGGCATCTCTGGTTTAACTATAGAATGGCCAGAACCTGGCCCCCATGGTGTTATCCCCAGTTGAAGAACAGGCCTCATGGCTTCCTCCCTCATGTCCACAAAGCCAGACTGCTGAACTTCTGCCCAAGCTGCTAACCTCAGGTCTTTCTTCAGGCTGGGTTGGTTTGCCTGGTCTCTGGAGGAGGACAGATACAGTTTATGATGAGTTCACGAGTTTTTTTTGAGAGATTCTCATTGTAAGATGTACATTGTTTTAATGACAGAATTACTTTGGTACTATGTATTATGTCTAGAACATGTAATGGGCAAGGGTTTCATGTTTCTTCTCACTCTCGTACGTTTAAAAGGTTTATTCTTCCTGTCAAATTTGGCTATGCTTTCAAAAGCACAAACACTTCTTGGTAAGATAGCAGACATACTTGTAAGAAACTCCAAATTGCTCCCTTCACCCACTCCCCACTTTAGATTATCTTTCACATGGGAACAGCTTCCCTCCTCCTCACTCACCTTCTCCTCCAAAACAATTTCTGACATCTGCTCCTTTGCCCATCTAGCAGCCACTCTCCCCTCATCATTTGCCTTTTATTTTATGATACCCACTTGTGCACTTTGTGCTCTTTGGGGTATGAGCTGTTTTCTGTGTTGCACTTCTAACCCTTTGTAATGAATCTGAAATGTTATAGACATTTAGAGCACAATATAAATGATAATGTAGTTAGGCTGGAAAGGCAATTCCCTAGTTAACACCTCCCACATGTGGTGATTAAGTACTAGGCTCAAAACCATACAGTAAACCCAATGCAGATACATTTCTAGAAAGAGACTGCAAATTCCTAACTCCAGATGGTCTGCAGTTGGTGAATAATTACGTGGATTGTTTAGTGCTTCACTAATCAGTCATGACAGCAACAAGGAGAAAAAGCATGTCTGGGTAAAGGAAAACGTCCTTTGGATAAACCCCAAGTTATCATTTTGTGCATTTGATCTGTTCATCAAACATCGTCTTTCTTTCCCTTTTCTGCTCTCATGCTGGTTTTAATCGTTTAAGAATAAATCCAGAAAAAGCAGTTGTTTTTTCTTCCTATAAAATACACAAGAGGGGCGTCTGAATAGCATCAGCATGACTGCAAGGCTGCATTGTATTTCACAGGCTGGAAAAAATTATAAATGGGAGAGGAAGGGGCAGAGAATTAATCTCCTGTATTAAGTTCTGGAGATCATGAAGCCTTTTCCAACTATTTCTGTAATATCAGCACAAAACCTGCAATTTATGGTGTAGAAAACAAGAACTGGAAGAGAGAATGCCAATCTTCAAACATTTTCCTCGCAGCATGAAAACAGTTTGATTAAAAAAAAATACAAGCAATTACCTAAATCAGACAATAAGCAATGAATGTGGGACTAGCTTTAACTGAAACATATAGAACAAAGCCCAACATGATCTTGATTATATACCAACAAGTTTAACTTGATCGCTCTGTGCATCAAAAGGAGGGAAACAGTACAATTAAATACATAAAAGATGGAAAGGGTAGATGGGAATGCTGCAGGAGTCAGAATTAGAATAGGCAGCTGGAGGGGGTTATTGGGGTATGAGGGTTGGGGAGGGGAAAAAGTACTTAAAAGTCCAGTTACCATATTGATTCTGTTGCTCTGAGCACAGATATCTCTGTGGTTCCTTGCACTTACGTGTAGTACTTTGCAAACTCGTATTTGCCAATGGTCCAGGAAAGTGTTAGATAACATACATTTTCTTCTAAAGCACTAAGTTTTGAAGAAACAAACTGCATGGCAGCAGACACAATACAAAGTAATGAGCATGATAAACTGTGTGGAAGTTGTTCAAAGTTTGCACATAGAGCAGCAGAGAGCGGAGATACAATGTGCTGGATTTCTATCTGCCCAGATTTTCCAGCAAATAAGCAAAAAATAGTTTTCAATTACTGCAGGCATGACTCAGAAAAATACAAGTGGGCAATATAGAAAGGCTGTGAAAGCAATGAAGTAAAAAGTACAGAATAACTCAATTTCAAAGATCTAGAATGACAGATTTATCAATTTTAACTACTACTGGTTGTCTCTCAGTACTACTTCATTAGAGTAGTGTAGCATGTAACTAACCTGATCTTAGGGAGGACAGTTGCCAAAAGGTGGGCACTGCACACTGATGACTTTAATACTTCGTTCTAGTACCAACCTAAGCCATTTGGAATGAGATCTACATGAATTATGTGCAGATACTGCTAGTTGTGGTGCTTTTGCTGCTGTTACAGAAGGTATGCCTGGAACTCAGGCTAACCTAAAAACATATTGATCCATGTACAATGGGAAGAAAATCAGGTAAAGAAAAAGCTTTTATCTGCTTTGCTTTTCTTCATTGTCTCAGGCTTAAAATGTGTTAAAAAAAGTCTTAAATAAAACTAATCACTAATTTTTCATTGTTCCAAATGATCAAAGATGCAGTAAGTTGTTTTTCTTACATTCATTTGCTTGCAGACCACTATAACTGGTCTGTTCCACTATGTATCCTACTCACATAAGACAACTGATCTGTAAACAGTAACCTTTAAGGCAGCATTTAAAGTAAGCCACTGAGGGCTCACAATAAATCAAAGGTAATTCAGGACTGGTCAACTCTGATTAGTAAAAGAAAAAGCAGTGGGTTTGACAGGGAACTTTTCTGACATAATTTTTAGGAGCCTTCTCGAGAGAACGTGTTGTGGAAACACAGAGTACAGTACAGTACACCCCTTCTTTCCTGATCATCTTTGTTGTTCCCATCTGGTACAAAGCAAAGTCATTCCCTCATTGTAAATCTTTCATTCTCTCTTCTTTATGTCTTAAGCACCAAGATACTGAAGTTGCTCCTGCTGATTCCTTAGAGGAGACCACTTTCATCTTTCAATATTTCTAACAAGCTGTTCTATTCTTTTCTGTCTACAATCTGCATAAAGCCCACACATCTCAACTCTTTCTGTGATCAGGCTTCGTTTCCTACAGTTTGCTTCTCTAAGGCAGTAAAATCTACAAAATTAAGCTTTTCACCTGATGAAACTTGGTACTTTTCTAAATGTTTCTAGGATTTCTCATGCTTTTCTCTTTGAGAAGATACAGCTGAATTGGAATTCAGCCTCCACTTCCCTTTGAATATCTTTGTGGTTAGATATAAGAGTTTCCAGATAAAGGAACTTATCTATTGCTTCTGCAGCTGATCACTAGGCAATGTTGGCTTGCATCCTATCTGTGGTAACTGAGTCAGTATACAGGCATTTCATTCCCTCCCACATTTATGGGCCTTAATGTGGTTTTCACTCTTGGTGGTTTTCACTAACTCCAGCATTTGCTGCCTATTATCTAAGACTGCAGCTTGCCTTGTTATCCCATCGGAACACCCGACTTGTTCCTCGGGGCGTGGGGGGGTGGGACACGCCGTTCCTTTTTAGTTTGCAAATCCTTCCAGAGCTTCTCTCAAAGCAAATTCTCTACACACGTTGAAAAATTCTGGGCAGCATATGTTATTGCTTCACATGCTGTTTAATGAAATGGTCGCTTGCTGCTGTTCACAGATGTTCAGAGCCCAGTACTGACTTATCAGGATGTGTTTATTGGTAGCTTGCATTTGGCAGCTTTATTCCACAGCCCATTTGGGTTAACTGACTACTACTCCATGCCAATACCACCAGCCTCTTCTGAACAGATATCACATAAATTTTTCTGCCTCTGGACAAGAAGCAATGGGCTGTTGAATATCTATTTTTAGACATTTTAAAAGCCAACAACTGGTCTTTGGACTCAGTGTTCTTTGCGTGCTACATGTTCATCCTTCAGCATCACTTGGATCTTAGTCTTGATGCCACACGTGTCTGTACAAGTATCTTGGACACTCAATTTAGGTGTTAAATGAAGAATGAATGAACATGAAAACAACAGTTCAACTAGATGCCTCATTCATTCAGTAAACCAAGATGAGTAGTCATTTCCCATTACTTCTTTTGGACAGCTTATACGTCCGACAGCCAAACTTTCACAGTTAGGTCTCCAGTTACAAGGGTGATTGCTTTGCTTCATTTTCAATTAATGCCTCTTCAAGCTATTGACAGAGCTCATCAGCTGCATCTTTGTCATCTGCTATCGTAGGAGTGTTAATCTGTATGATCGACGTATTGACTGGATTTGCTAGAAAAAGAACTATAATGATTTTACTGCTGATTGGATTACATCCAAGCATACACTTTGATCTCCTGGATATGACAAACACAGTGCAAATTTCTCCTAATTTTTTTGAGCTTAAGCAGCACCCCAAGTAGCTTTTCATCATCCTAGAATGACATCTATTATTCCACTGCAGCACCAATTTTATATTTATCTACTTCAGATTTTTCCAATTTTTTTCTCACAATAATGCGCTTCCCCCTCCACCCCCAGCATTTCATGTTCTTACATTAACACTTGATCTGCAGAAGACTTGTAGTATAACCATCAGGAATTATCTTCTTCGAGGCTTGGTAGAGCCACAAATACTCTATGTGACCAATGACTCTATATGGCCAAATACTCTATATGAACCTCTTCTAAGCTGTAGTGTCTTGCTTTCCATCATGGGAGAAAGATAAGAGGATGGATCTGCTGGACTGTGTTCTCTGCCACGGTCTTTTTCTAACCCAGCACTCTCTCCAGTTGTCACCTACACAGTCATGTACAACTCCTGAAGTACTTCAATTTACCTATACCATGGTCAACTCTTGGAGTTTGCATACTCTACTGATCCTACAAGAAATTAACTCCTCTTCTGACAAGAGTCAGGTGACTTGGTGAATATTTGATCCATAAAAAAGAGTGATGATAGTGCAAGTATAAAAGAGATGAAGACATGGGTTTGGTTACCTGATGAAGTGGGTCATAGAAGTTGGAGGAAGTACAGAGCATTTGAAAACCAAAGGGAGAGCTTGAATATTGGACTAGTTACTTTAAGGAATGCACGTACTAAGTGTTGCTTTGGAGTCAGCCAGAGTTGGGTGAGCACTGTGAAACCTCAAAAATGTAGCAGATCTGGTTGACACACCTACGGTCAATCTTATTTTGCATCTCATAGCATTTTAGATTTATATTTGATCTCGATACACAGTAAATGTCAAATTACTTTAAATCAAGACTCTATTAAAACTGAAGCTATGACTCAAGTTCATGCTTGTTAGAGCATGTTTCTCTTCTGAAGGTACTCCTTTGCTTACAGAGCACAAAATGGCAGCTTAAAGAAAAAAAAAAAAAAAAAAAAACACCCCACCCAAACAGAACACCTTCCTATTCTTTCTTGGACACTTTGGACACTTACATAATATTTCAAATGCATTTTTCTGAGCCAAAATAAGTTTTACTTCTAGGGAGAAACCTGCCACTCACATTCCACTAAATCATTTTGCTTTTTGAGGGTGCAAGTCAAAGAAGAATTTAGGATAATTTTGTATTCTTCTTATAATTTTGCATTATATTCCTCAGTGGCCTTTCCTAGCTTCACCTTCAAGACCTCTCTCATATTCATTTTTTTAATTAACTTTTTTTCTTCCTTCAGATACCTGTGGATATGACCTTGCAGAAAAAAAAAAAACATAGTGGTGTCAATACTTCTAGTCTAGTCTCCAGTTTCTTCCATCAATCCCTCTTCATAAGAAAAATACACAGATGAATGGCTGGGTCTAAGGCTGCTTTTTATTGATCATTCTGAGAGGTTGTTAGGACAGACTGTTTGCTTTTATTTTCCTGTTTACCTGAACATTTCAGAATTTCACTCTTAAGGCTGTCTTGACTCTAAACTGTGATGCAGATATTTTAGGAAACCTAAACACAAGAACAAGATTATTCTGACTGAGTCCACCCACTGGTCTAACTCTCTGTCACACACCTCAGGTTCCGCAGCTGCCTAGAGGCTCTCCATATGATTTGGAAAGTAAAAACAGTGTTACATCTAATCTTGTCTCAGAAGAATTGCATAGATTTATGTAGCCACATGTTTAAATGGCTTACAATGATATCTCAGTACTCTGAAAATATGTTTACAATATGTACAACATAAATCCATAACCTCTACCTTAGATTTATGAAATGTAGAAAATAGTATTTTTTCTCTTCTAATTTTTGCATTATAGTTGGCAATTATGATCTTTTATAGGCAGATATTCACCCACAGGTGCAACAAATCATTATAAATTTTATTACCAGCAATTAAAATACAACAGCAGTGTATTTCACTTCAGATGCACTTCATTCTTCTCAGGGTCTACATGCTTGTAGTTGCAGTATAATAAAAATCAACACAAAGTAAACAGAAATGCAAAAATATGAATGAGAGAGAGAACCCCCTTGGCTGGATCCTATGTCAGGAAAGTTTGTGTGTAGCTCCAGAATTGTCAAATCTTACAGAAATCATTTTGCATAGCTGTGTTATTATGTGCTTTCAAATTTTTGTTAAATTGTGAGTTTGGGTTTGTTTTTGTTCCTAATTCCTCATAAGAATACAAAGAAGAGTCAACTAGTGAAAGGAAGCCAGGATAACCATTTAATTAGAATCTGGAGATGTTTTAAGCTGGCCTGCTGACAGCGCACATGTCCTCATTGTCTGGGAAGCCTGTCTAAAAGATGCAGTGACCAAACTCATGCTGCCAGCATGGAGTATGGTGCTTGACCAAAGTAAATAAGCTTTTCAAGACCTTCCTAAGGAAGCAAGGATGATTTAGTTGTAGTGGTAGCAGGAGTTAGTGTAGAAGGTGTGGTTCCCTGTTTTGCCACAAAGTTCTGGTGTGACTTCGAGCAGTGATGCAACTACAGAACTTTGGTGGCTAGGAAAGAGCTCATGAGGTTATTAAGTCCATGTATCTGCCCTGAGGCAGCTACCTCTCTGCCAAGGTTTGTCTAACTGCTCTTCAAAAACATCCTGTGACTGGGGCTCTAAAACCTTTGGCAGTCTATTTCCATGATTAATTTATCCTTATCTTTAAGAAGAGGGGGTTTTGGGTGGTTTGGCTTTTGGTGGTTTGTTTTTGGTTTTGTTTTTTTCTTTTTTCTTTTTTTTTGGTTTGTTTGTTTGTTTGGTTTGGTTTGGTTTTTTGTTTTTGTTTTTGTTTTTTTTTTATCCTGATGTCTAGCTTAAACCTCCTTTACAAGAATTTAAGCCTGTTACATTTGTTGTATCTACCATGGACTCAGAAATTGTCTCTTTTGCAGCAAGTTATTAAGCGTTTGGAGAATGCTTAATTTGAAGATTCTCCACTCTTCTCACCTCAAGTCTAAGCAGTATGTAAGCAGTTCAGGTGTGTAAACCCATGCTTCAGAAACTACTTAGCTGGGTGGTATACCACACATATCCCTTGGCCAACGGTTGTGTTCAGACCTACAAAGCCACTGTTAATATCAGACATTTCACTTCTAGGAGCAGGACTGTTGTAATTGCCAACTCCCACCAACAGCCTTTTCGGTAGTTTTCGTTAACAGTTTCAACTAGAACACAATGGTATTATACTTAAAAGTCATCTGTTTACCACTGATATGCAACAGGGACAAACAGCCAAGTGCCCAAAAGACTATTTAAATGTGAGATTATAGCTGTAAGATATACCTAGGCAACAAAATGCCAGAAAAAAAACAAACAAACAAACAAACAAAAAAAAAAAAAAAACAAAAACAAAACCAAAAACACAAAAACAAACAAACAAATAAACAAAACAACAACAACAACAACAACAACAAAATACACCCAACACTCTGAGACCCCTAAATACCAGTTTGTGGAAACCCTTTGGAAAACTGCATATTGAAGTATTTTAAGAAACATGAATAGCTTGTGTGGGTAGCAAGTTCAGAACAAGTCTTCCCTATATTCAAATGGGCTGGAGAACGAGAAAACTGAAACATGCCAACAGCTTTCTAAATACTGACAAAAGAGACATTCTAATGGATTTTCCAGTGAACCATGTTGATGTTACCCAGAATTTACATTTACCCAGTCTACAAATTTCAGTGATATCTCTATGAAAGGAATACAAATTTTCATGTACAAGTTATGCTTGCTCACATGAAACATACCTCCGTCAGGAAGATACAAAAAGTTAAGAAAGTATGATTCAGTGTAAAATAGTAAATAGAGGCACAGATAACCAGAAGGCTGCCTGATAAACCAGAAGAGCAGAGCTGTGTTCTTCTGTGCTTTGGAGTAAGGATCCTTCCCTTCTTCACCTCCAGGGCCAAGTGTTCTTTCAAGAAGAGAATTCTGAATAGTAAGAAATGTATTCAAATAGAAGTGAAGGGAGGAGTGCAAGAGGGAAATGATTCATTACCATAACTGAAGTAGAAGAATAAGCCATTCATATGCAAGGTCATCTGTTGTTCTATGTCATTGTGCTAATGAATCACCATTTGTTTATACACTGGGAGTAGTACCTTTCCCGTACAGAGAGGAAACAGAGACTATTTGCATCAGGGATTACGCCAGTGATTTTAGTGAAAACTTCTAATTCCAAAACACCTGGCTGAAGAAAGGTCTGTATTCATACTTAAACCTGCAGAGACTTCCCCACTTCCTTGGGCTGTGTGAGATTTAAACATATTTGCCTTAGTGCCAGATTTGTGGCCATCTGATCTGAAGCAGAATCTGACAGTGCAGACACTGATATATTATGAACTGCCAAAAGTACAAACTAGGGAGCACAATATTTGTGTTCTACAGCTAGAGTGTTCATTAGTGGTTTAGAGGAGAAGAGAAATGGAAAAGCTGTGACAGGGAGTAACTTTACTGGCAATATGACTAATTTATGCTTTAATTTTTCCTCTAAAGGTCTTAAGAAATAAGTCACCTCAAATATGACTTTAATATTCCAACAATTTAAATTTGGATATTTAAGCTTTTTTCATTATGTTCAAATGTTGTCAAGGAATCTGAACAGACAGAATTTCTCAGTTTAAATTCTTGAGAGATGATCTCTTGATTTGACTAGACCTGTTCAAGGAGCTGCCTTCTGAAGAGGACTGCTCTCTGAGCTGCTGGTTTGTGCATGAGAAAACCTAAAGGTCATATGAAATCCTATGATTTGACTAAATAACTACTGAATTCCAGTTAAATTCTAAGTGACAAAAAAAAAATCAGTAAAGTTTAGGAAAGTTTTTCTGATAAAACCTATTTTTCTTCCCCAACATGGTATACTTGTCCACATTTTTTTTTTCTTGATTAATATAATTTGAGAATTCTCCAGGGCCAAATTCTGAGGTCTAAATGCAGTTGTTTGAGCTGAGTGCATTCTTGAGAAACACTGTGGGATCAGAACACAACCTGACCTGGGTTAGTTGGCTACAAGATTCAATTATAACCATCACAGGCCAGATTTTGTCAGCCTCCCTCAACTGAGAACTCTTGCATTAAATGCCCAGCTGGGCTGGGACAACATAATTAAAGGTGGCAGAATTTCAGCCTTTGCTTTTGGGAAACCCTTGCCTAAAAGGATACAATGGTGTCCTTTAGGGGCTGGACATTTCTGCAATTCTCAGATTCTTGTAGCATTTATAGACAAAAAAAAAAGAGTATGATTTAATACACTTTTTAAGATTTGTAGGGAA
>NW_008615569.1:53230-69859 GCF_000691845.1 Merops nubicus
TACTAATCTGATCTATAAAGCACAAAGTAATCCCACCCCTAGACATAAATTGCAGAAACTCCAAATGTTAGAAAGAGTAATAATTACACATTTACAGGAGAACTGCCATCAATGGCATTGCAAAATGCCTTTTCCCCCCCCGTTCAGTCACAGGAACCCCCTACGTGGATGCTTATCCTGACCTCATCTGAAAGACTATACGACAGAACAGGCAAAAACAGGAGACTGGATTAATTCAAGAACCTTCATGTACTTCTCCTTAGTGACTGTTTAAATACCATGTGATGGATAAGGAGCATGTGCAGAGTGCAGTTTGTATTTTTAACAATTTTTCGGAAACATGCAGAGGGTCACTTACATGCTTCATGCAGCACAACCACAGGCCTCTCACTGTATTTCACTTCCTGACATGAAGAAGTAAGGTAAGATTCAACAGCACATGCCTTCAAACCTCTACTAATTTTCAGAGAAAAAAAAAACACAAAACATCCAAGAAACAACAACTATACAGGTTCTTACACCCTTGTGAAAACGGAACAACACAGGTGGTACTGCAATACTTCAGCATTCAATGCCGGATCTACGAGCAATAGGTGAGTAACTATCCTAGAAGGAACAGAGTAGAGGCAAGAATGAGACAGATACTTTATTTGCTACTCTGCAGAGCCACGGACCTCTAGAAACAGTCTGGTACAATCCATCTTGTTTGTACCTGATGAATGCTCCACAGCCCTTCAGACCCACTAGCTGTTTCAAGGGATCAAGTTTATGTTATTGCCTATTTCATATCAGCTGTAAGCCCTAGACTTGATTCATTACTCTCTCTTCTAAATCTCTGGGAAATGGGAAGGAAGAGAACTCCCAGGCTTCTGGTGATGAAGCCAAACATCCTGTAATAGGAAAAAGCATGGAGGATACTGTACCAAATTAAAGGCACAAAAGAGCTAACCAGCAACAACCAAAAATGGCACCCAGGGTTGATAGCCAATGCAAGTTTTAGATATATCAGTACATCCATAGAACTATAGATCTTGCTATGAACTAAAAAACCAAAGAATTATGTTTTAAGGATTGGTAGGGATAGAGATAATGAGGGAGGTAAAACAGATAAAAACCATTTTAATGTTACCTTCAGGTGAGAACCTCAATGGCATTTTTGATATTTCCACAAACAGGCAAATGTTTAAGTTAATACTACTACAACCTTTCTCTAGTTGCAAATTTATTTAAAGAGAATAACATTTTCATTTATTCTTTTCCCCCAAAATTGTAGGGGAATTTATTTGGTATGCACTTCTCAGATAAACAGAAGACAAGTAGTTCTGCTTATTGCTTAAGATATTGATGCTTAAATATATCAACTAATTAATAATTTTATAAACCTACTTATAGAGTTTCACCCAAGTTTAAACATCTGCTTTGCTTGGTTATAGCTGTGGGCTAATAACTTTTATAAATAGCTCAAAGAAGTTTTGTTTTCCTTTTCTTTTGCTTCCCTGTTGGACTGTCTATCCTATAAGAGGATTGCAAAAATCAATTCAGAATGTACAGGAAGAAACCCACTATAATATCTTAATCTTCCAATTCAGGGAAAGATGGGTAAGAAAATAGACAGTATAACACAAATGGCTCTCTGTTGTTGATAAAGATTTCGAATAACTTGGCTAAACTCTACGGGCTTGATATCTCAGCTCTGCACAATAGTATTAGAAAATTTAAGAGGAAGAACAGGTTATGCTCAGACCTTGTTATACTCTACAGGGCAGAAGGAGTCTTCCCCTCACTCCAGAAATTCCAAGGGATTATTCAAAACCTCAAGTAGTTAGTCCTCTGCTTCTTTCCAGGATCTACTTAGTCATAAATATAGTAAGTTCTATCATCAGCATAGCTTGAGCTAGCAACAAAAAATAAGCCCTAATTTGTCTTGAATACTAGAAGATATTGCTAACTTCTGTACCTGTAGTTGAACCTTATCGTTTCACATTAGTCAGTCACTATACTGCATATATTACATACAACAAAGCAGATCATTAAATAAGTCAATCAAATGAGGTAATCAAAAGAGGTAAAGAAGAATGAGAAAAATACAGGGGCCATCTTCCCCCTACTCTCTGAACCCACCCATAAGAATCACAGAATCTTAGAATTACTATGGTTGGAAAGGACATCTAGGATCATCAAGACCAACTTTCAACCCAACCTTTCCCTAACCACTAGACCATAGCCTCAAGTGCTACATCTACTTGTTTTCTGAACACCTCCAGGGATGATGACTCCACCCCCTCCCTGGACAGCTCATTCCAGTGCCTCACCCCTCTCTCAGTGAAATAAATCCTCCCTAATATCCAATCAAAACCTCCCCTGGTGCAACTTGAGGCCATTGCCTCTCATCCTATCATCAGTAATTTGGGAGAAGAGACCAACACCCAACTCACTACAACCTCCTTTTAGGTAGTTGTAGAGAGCAATAAGGTCTCTTCTCAGTCTCCTCCAGACTAAACCACCCCAGTTCCCTCAGCCGGTCCTCATAAGGCATGTTTTACAGCCCCCTCACAAGACTCGTTGCCCTTCTCTGGACCCACTCCAGCACCTCCATGTCCTTCTTACACTGCAGTGCCCAAAACTGGACACAGTACTCAAGCTGTGGTCTCACGAGTGCCAAGTACAGGGGCACAATCACCTCCCTACTCCTGCTGGTCACACCATTTCTGCTACAGGGCAGGAAGCTGTTGGGCTTCTTGGCCACCTGGGCACACTCTGGTTCATGTTCATCTGGCTTGTCCACCAGCACCCCCAGGTCTTTTTCCTCCAGGCAGCTTTCCAGCCGCACCTCCACAAGCCTGTAGCAATGCCTGGGGTTGTTGTGACCCAAGTGCAGGACCCGACACTTGGCCTTGTTAAACCTCATGCAACTGACCTCAGCCCATTGCTCCAGCCTGTCCAGATCCCTCTGCAGAGCCTTCCTACCGTCAGGCAGATCAACAGTCCCACTTAATTTCACACCATCTACAAATTTACTGAGGGTGCATCCGATCCTTTCATCCAGGTCATTGATAATGATATTAAACAAGACTGGTCCCAAAACTGAGCTCTGAGGAACATCGCTTGTGACCCAGCTCGTAAGCTGGTGGAGAGAACTGGATTTCTTTTGAGGTAGAACAATTCCATAATCTTCCTGTCAGGCCAATGAGAAAGTTACAAAATTAAGCCTGTACCAATAAATTAAGCAGTGCTAGAGTACATTTTCAAGCTTGTCTCCCTCATCTCTACAGATGAATTACTAAAACTGTCCCTGGCATGGATTTGTCCTGTACCAACTTGTGGTCTTCTAAGCATTTCTGGGGATGTTTAAGGTATTAACACAGTCCCAAAGCCAATTCCACTAGCAATTTAGACAGAATGCCCAATATAGATATGTCCTATAGGGGGCATAGACACCAGCATGAACCTCACAGCTCTCTTCAGACTACAGGCACAAGCAGCTAGCAAAGCATGTAGAAAGATGAGGGCATCAGCACAAACATAAAATAACTATCTCATCATATGCTGGGCCACAAACACTTAAGTATTAACTATAGACATGTTAATTTCTCTTGGCCATTCTTGCAGAACACCATGGGCATACACAATATCCATTCCAGGCTTTCCTTGCTATGCGTGATGTAAGGCAGTTATTAGGACATGCATGCAAGTTGTATAAAGGACCGTGCCAGAGTTCACTCAACAAAACTCTGCCATTAAGTGTGTTAACATAACACACATCTGAAAGTCACTGAACTGCAAGATAATAATGCTTAGTAGGCCAGTGAAGCATAAATACACACATTGTTAAAATTAGCTTCTTTTAAATGGGACGTGTAAATAGGCAGTTCTTCTAAACAACTCACCTACTGATTTGGAGAAAAAGATCTGTTCAAGTGGAACTTGATTGAAAGGGATTATCTTCAATTTCAGTATATTATAGAATAATTCTATTAAATAGTTGAATGCCTCATTTTTCCCCCTACTAGGGATGTTAATCTGTTCCTTGATGTGATATTAGTTGCATTTAACCTGAAAGGAGATGGATTCAGTCATGCATACATGACTAACTCAGTTAAAATATCAACAACAGAGCAGAAAATCTACAGTTTAGATTTTAACCGGACTACACAACTAACAAAGGCCACGTTTTGAGATTCAGAGTCCCAAAATTACAATAATCATGTTAAATCTATGATGAAGAACAAACAGTAAAGTGCAAAGGATGAGCTTTTTCATGTGTCCTTAATTGAAAAGGGAAACCAGAATATACACAATATCCTTTATTACAATTTGGCCTTTACTGTAAAGGTGTTTAGAGACGTATTGTCTATTCCAAGCAAAATAAGCAGCATTTAAGCAACCTGAACTTTATATAATCAGAGCCTTGAACATTGTCCCCTTCTACTTGGTACTGGTGAGGTCACACCTTGAGTACTGTGTTCAGTTTTGGGCACCTCAATACAAGAAAGACATGGAGGTGCTGGAGTGGGTCCAGAGAAGGGAAATGAAGCTGGTGTAGGGTCTAGGGCACAAGTCTTATGAGGAGCAGCTGAGGGAACTGGGATTGTTTAGCCTGGAGAAGAGGAGGGTCACGGGAGACCTTATTGCTCTCTACAGCTACTTGCAAGGAGGCTATAGAGAGGTGAGTGTCAGTCTCTTCTCCCAGATAACAAGTGATAGGACAGGAGGAAATGGCCTCAAGTTGTGCCAGGGGACATTTAGGTTGGATATTAGGAAATATTTCTTCACTGAAAGCGTTATCGAGCACTGGAACACAGTGCCCAGGGAAGTGGTTGAATCACCATCCCTGGATGTTTAAAATTCATGTAGATACAGTTTAGCAGTGGACTTATTAGAGACACTTGGTAGAGGACCTGATGATCTTAAATGTCCTTTCCAACCTAAACAATTCTATGATTACATAAACTAACAGATGTTACTCTTAGCAGGTATTTTACCCCTTGGTACAGATTTACACTTGGGATTAGACCTCTGTATTTGACAAAGCCTTTGATTTGCTTGGACACAAGGGAGACTATGGGGTGGGATTAACTGTACCCTGATGTGTTAAAGATTCAGAGGGCAACTCTGACTTCACTGATTCATTGAATACAGTTGATACCACTGGGGACTAGTGAAATCAACTCCATCATTTCTTTCTGCCCCACTGTCCTCCTGATTATGAAGGGTGCTAAACCACCGTCGAGAAAGAAGACCTTACCTCTTCTCATTTCATGGGTGAAATGTTCAGTGGATAAGGAATTAGTTGGATGCTCACATCCAGAGGATAATGGTCAATGGCTTGATGTCCAGATAGAGAACAGTGACAAGTGGTGTCCCTCAGGGGTCCATACTAGCACCAGTGCTGTTTAATCTCTTCATCAGTGATGTAGTGGGATTGAGTTCACCCTCAGCAAGTTTGAAGATGACACCAAGCTGAGTGGTGTGGTCCACTCAACAGAGGGACAGGATGCTATCCAGAGAGACCTGGACAAGCTTGAGAAGTGGGCCCATGAGGTTTAACAAGGCCAAATGCAAGGTCCTGCACCTGGGTTGGAGCAGCCCCTTATATCAATATAGGCTGAGAGATGAAGGGATTGAGAGCAGCCCTGTGGAGAAGGACTTTGGGGTGCTGGTGGAAGAAAAGCTGGACATGAGCTGGCAATGTGCACTCGCAGCTCAAAAGGCCAACCTTATCCTGGGCTACATCAAAAGAAGCACGACCGGCAAGTAGAGGGAAGTGATTCTCCCCTTCTACTCTGCTCTTGTGAGACCCTGCCTGGAGTACTGCGTCCAACTCTGGAGTCCTCAGCACAAGACAGACAAGGACCTGTTGGAGCAGGTCCAGAGGAGGGCCACAACAATGATCAGAGGGCTGGAACACCTCTCTTACAAGCACAGGCTGAGAGATCTGGGGTTGTTCAGCCTGGAGAAGACAAGGTTTCACAGAGAACTTCTTGCTTTTCAATACTTTAAGGGGGCCTAGAGGAAAGACGGGGACAATCATTTTAGCAGGCCAGTTGCAGCAGGACAAGGGGTAATGGATTTGAACTAAAGAGGACAGATTTAGACTCGAAACAAGGATTAAATTTTATACAATGAGGGTGATGAAACACTGGAGCAGGTTGCCTGCAGAGGTGGTAGTTGCCCCATCCCTAGAAACATTTAAGGTCAAGTTGAACAAAGCTCAGAGCAACCTGCTGTAGTTGCAGATGTCCCTACTCACTGCAGATATGTTGGACTAGATGACCTTTAAAGGTCCCTTCCAACCCAAAACATTCTATGATTCTATGATCTTTTGCAGAAAACACCCTGATATACACACACATCCCTGCTTTAACTCCATCAATGAGTGTTGTCCTTCTTCATATCATGGCTAGAGGCAGCTTGGTACACCCTGGGCACAGTCAGGTTTGGGTTTGGTTTTATTTATTTTTTTAAAAGATCAGTAGTAATATTTTCAATTTCATTGTCTTCAGGCACACTGTAAACCAGAATCCCAAAACAACATGTTAGTCAATATGCTCAGTGATAAATAGTCCATCTACTGGTTGTGGCATGAGTTACTAAGGTTTTATAGTTTAATTGCTATGGTAGTTTAATCGTGAAAAAAGAAATCAATGCTCCAGTCTAGGAATTAGAAATATATTGATCAGAACTGTGTTTGAAAGAACTAGCTTAACAAATCAAAGACAGCTTTGTTTGATATTACTAACAGGTCTTCAATAACTCTGTGTATCCAAAGTCACATTTGAAAGTGCAGCCTCTTACCTGACTGGTCAAGCAGCACAACAGACCTGCAGTCTGTTTGCAGTAGTCTGCTCTCAGTCAACTTACAGTTACAGAGTATGTAGTTTGTTTCATTCTAGTTGAACATTTTAATCTAGAAATACACCAAATCCTTAAAGTCAGAGAATTCTGCCTGGGCTGTCAAATCAGTAGCCCTGATGAATAAAGCTAAGAGTGAGTAATTCATCCCTTATGTAAATAATCCCAAGTTTTCTCTCTCTTTGGCTGAATAGATCTTCAGTATTCCAGTGTCCAATCACATGTACCCCAAATACTTCATTCAAAATGTAAATGCTTTAGAATTTCTATCTCCTAGATTGTATCACAGTGCTACTGGAAGGCAATTTTCCTTAATTACAACTACTAAGACAGACTTACACTTCTACAGAAACCCCAATGCACTAGGGCTTGCATTTCTGTTCCCTTAAACTCCAACCATGGTTCTTGGTGGGCAACATGAGGCCCTTTTGAGCATCAATGGCTGTGTTCTCCGAGTTTTAAAGGAAATAGAAAGCTGGTCCTCCCAGATCACACTCTTTGGCTCAGGCAGTCAGCTTGCACAAGAGTGAGCTGAGCTGGAAAAACTGCCTCCAGCATTTTTGGCTTTGACTCCTGAACTCCCACAGCTGCTAATACCAACAGGACCCACACTGGAGAGCACTAGACTAGGTATCCGTTTCCTGCCAGTAGTATCTTTTGGCTATATGTGGTAAAATGTGCAGGAAAGAGAACAAGACAAAACCTTTTTCTGGAGGCACAGTTGCTGGGGAAACCATCTTCTCTCTGTATTCTGTACTTCAATAACCCTTTAGCTCCAATAAAACAAACCAATCAACCAGCCAACCATGGTCAACTTGCCTAGGAGCATGCATAGCATTAGTACTGGTTTTTTGCCTTGCACCTCCAAGGAAAGTGCCTTTCCTCTATAGGTTGTACTGGTTGATACACGTATTTTCCATCTGCCATTGCATCCCCACACTTATTTTTGAACAAAGATGTAAAACACATAGATAGATATATACACACAGTCTAGTGCCATGTGTCCACACATTCATAGTAGTTTGCTACTAGGGTAAGCAAAAAGGGTAAGCTTATTTTAGCCATTACAACAGAAAAAACTGTGTACCTGTACGAGCTGGTGGAGTAAGCAAGGAAGTTGAAGCAGCAGAACGAACTTGACAGATGAAAATGGAAACGGCCTCTCTAGGAAAACTCTTGCAGCCTGATCACCATTGTCTTAAGGGTCTACTTTTTACTGATGGTCCCAGCAACTCTGGAGTTTATTTTTTCCTTTTGAGAAACACTAAACTTTCCTCTTCCCTGAGCCAGTCTCAATCGCTTTAAATCAAAGTGAATGAAATAGGTCAGGTTCAACCCTGCAAGAAACTGTTACACCTTCGAAAATTTTTCAGAGGTCCACAAGCTTACAGAAGGCTCTTTGGCCTGACTGAATCCTTTGTAAGATCGCGGCCCTGCTTTGCATGTCCTTACTTCATGAGCTTAATGATATTTTCACATGAATCTAAACTTTACCTTCATAGTGTAACAGAATTGGGGTATTTATTTGAAATTATTTCTTACTCTTTAACAACACACAAGCAGTACTGTGTTTATTTATGATGGCTACTGTTATTAGCTTTCTGAAAGCCACAGAAGACTAAAAAAAAATTTCCTAATTCTGCAGATTTTGAGTAATCTCTGTCAGCAAACAACACAACTTCAGAGTAGGGTGTTTTTATAAACTTAGAGTAGTGAATGAAGACTTTTATAATAATTATTAAGGATTCTTGTCTAGATTTTGCAAACTGCAGTTATTGCTCAGCTTAAATACACATGAATTGCTCTGTTAGGTTTAACACCAACACTTCTGTGTAATAGTAAACAATTGGGTTACTATTTCATGCTCTCACACAAACTTATCTTTTGAAAATTATTTTGGAAAATAAAGCACAACAAAACGTCATCCCAAATACACATATCAAGCACTAGAGGAGTGCAAGCTGATATAATTTGATTTACAGTAATAGCAGACTGGAGTTACCTGCTACTTGTTTTAACTACAAATCACTCTGTAGAATAACCATCAGTTATGCAGCTTACGATAAAGCCCATTTTTTCCTGATACATAAAAAGGACATAAAGGACCAAAACATATGCGTTTGTTAATTAAAATGGTGGCAGAATTCCAGTAGCACTACTTAATGAAGTTTATTATAATGCAAGTTGTTTTGATCCTAGTAATGAAGGGTAAAATACCATATAATTTCACCAGTTTGCAGAAAGGATTTTTTTTAATTTCTCCCTTTTAATAACAGAACACAAAAGAGTTCTTCCTAGTTAAAATTTAGTCTTACTTCATTTCTGTCATCTATTTTGTAAAACATTAACCCAGACATTTAAAGTTATATACAAGGAACTTTTCCTTTCTGTTCTTACCAGGATGAAATTGTGGATTGCATGTTAGTCTCTCCAACATTATGCAAGTGTTTGTACGTAGGGTTACTGCAGTGCATGGAAAGAGAACAGCACCAAGACCTAATGGGCTGCCTGTCACCCAGCTGTCTCTTCACATTTGGCGTGCACTGCAGTGAGAGTTCAGTGCCTTCAGCCATCCAGGAACTACCCAGCTGGGCAAAAAACAAAGCACACTTAGCAAGTTGAGAGCAAAACAATATTGCAAATCTCATTTTGCCAAACAGAGCAAGATGACAAAGGAATCAAGGCCTAGCTAGGCTGCAGGTTTTATTACCTTCACAAAACTGGAATTATAACCACTAATTTTGACCAAAGAATTATCCTGGATAACTGTAAAAAACATGATTATTGTCCCACAATCTTAACCCTTCATAGTGTTTCTGCCTACCTCAGAAGCTGTTCTTTGTATAAATTCTTTGGAAATGATAAGAACACCTGTATGCCAGCCACGAGGAGTGCAGATTCCCATTCCACATTCTGAGGCAGGCAGAGGTCCTCTCCCACACTTCATCTAGCAGGAAAATGGCACAACTCCACAACCTGCTGTACAATGCACCTTCCCGTTTGCGTAACCACCTCCCCAACAAAGCTTGACACAAAACACTTCGCCAGGGCCTGGGTTACTGAGAGAAAAAACACTAATGCCTTCCAAACATTTGAGCTAATGAAAACATCTCATTCCTTGTTCTAAAATGTTTTCAGCATGAGCCCAAAGAGAAGATCCCACAGTCAATCCCACCCCAGTCAAACAAGGGATAAGAAAAGGCTGCCATTGAAAAACAACACTTAGATCCTTTACTCACAGGATTACTAGCTGTCAATATTCCCCCTTAATGCTCCCAGATTCATAAGGCAGTTGGGTATATCCAGGAAAGCATCCTTTTTACAGAAAAGCTTCTTTTTCTTGCTAGCTCATGTGCTACTATCTCCTGCATAAGCTTTGAACAGCCTTACAGATTTATACCAACCTGAGGTGTTGTCAGATCTGTGTTTTTATTTCTGCATCAGAAAAACTATTTTATACCGCTCTTTTGTCCTCACCTTCTCATTTGTTCTCTGGAGGAAAGTGGCTGCACCCGGAGGGATTTTTCTCTTTAGGCAGTTTATCTGGCCTGCAAGGTGAGCATGCTCCACAGACTACCCCCTGCAGGCTAGCACACCTGTAACATTTTCACTAAAAGCAACATTGCAATCCATTTTACATTGTTTTGTTTTTCTCTCCTGATCTAAGGCTCCTGTAAGTGTTTTCTTAATCCTTTTAAGTACTCTTGCTAAATGACTTGGGTTGATGATCAAGTGATCTAATTGCTGAAAGAGAATTGAGGTGGTCTCCCTGCTTGCTTAACAAATGCTGATCTTGCACATATAGAACAACTAACTGTGAGCCAACACATCTGCTGCCTCCTGTAAGTGTTTTCTTAATCCTTTTAAGTACTCTTGCTAAATGACTTGGGCTGATCAAGTGATCTAATTGCTGAAAGAGAATTGAGGTGGTCTCCCTGCTTGCTTAACAAATGCTTATCTTGCACATATACAACAACTAACTGTGAGCCAACACATCTGCTGACAGGTGGTAACACCTCCAGGATCTGCTCTACTGTGGCCTGCTGAATTCTTTTCTTGGCTTATTCATTTATTTTCTAAAAAAAAAAAAAAAAAAAAGGATCCTTCATAACTTTTGCTTGTTAAGCCTGGTTCATGTCCTCTTTGTGGCTTGGGCCAGGGACCATGTGGATGGAGATCTTACATGCAGTGAAAAAGTTGTGATTCTAGTAAGAAATTCACATCACCCATGAGCTGTGATTTACTGGTTCTTAAATTGACCTAAAAATATGTTGAATAGTTATATTTTTTCAGTCAGTGCTTAGAATTTGAAAGCAACACTTTTTCAGGTGACGCAAGACTGCCTTCATGTCAGTGCAACGGGGAAAAACATTTTCAATAATCATTATTTTCTGCAAGACATGCACTGTAAGGCCATTATGACAAGTCCTGATAAAGTATCATCTGCCTGATACTTCTGCTCAATTTTTAGGCTTTTTTTTTTTTTTTGACATTACTGCAAGTCCATTGCTTAAAATAATATATTTCTAGGGCACATTCCTCATAAAATTAAGCTGCCTAGTGTAGGCATACAGCTGTCATAATTGGAGAGCTTTTGAGTTACACTCCTTTACAGCTATCTGGATACTTGCTATCCCTGCTGCTATGTCCAAATGTTTTCCAGACAGCACGCAATGACTCTTTCAGGATGAAAGGAGAGGGTAGACACCACAAAAAGACAAAGGAGAAAAAGGGTTATATACCAAACAAAAGAAACAGAGTTATCTAAGGTGTATAAACAGCATTTAGGAGGATGTGCACAAACCCACAGTCCTGAAACCTAGCTATCTGTCTTGAACATGCTTGATATGCTCATCAGATGCCTCGCTCACCTAAGAGTGCCCTGACCACCATACTATTGGCATTTCCTGGCACTTGTGCAGTTGACCGCTTTCTGTGTGGTAGCACATCTTCAAAACACAGAGAAAAAGAGAATATAGAATGAGAAAGAGAATACAGAATGGACACAACCCTGCAGTAGTTACAGGCACAGTCCCTGCTCAAAGGACCAACTCTGGAGTATGCTATTAAACATTCATTAAACAATACAGAATTCTGTGTAGAGGGACTAGAGCCCAGGTCTGCCTCTCCTTTCCCTGTAATAAACAGTGCTCTACCTGGTAGGCAGCACCTTTTCCTTCCTGTCACACAGTGTTAATTCAGTGATGGAAAAAGTCCTGGTTATAGTAGAGGGCAGAGCAAACAAGCAGTAAAACACTCTGACAGCAATTATTTTTGGTAAATCACATAAGTCTCGAGCTGCCACACAGCAGCTCAGTCCCTCCTCAGAATTACCCTCAACCAAGCATCCTCCCATGCTACCCAAGAGGCTGGGCAGCAATCAGGAACGCTTCTCCAGCCACAGTGACCAACTGATGCTGTTATGTTACTAGCAAAATACTATTGAACCAGCACAGCATAGCCTTTGTGTCCCTTTTTCATCCCTGTTCTAATATCCCCAAACAGCCCACATTCCTAACCAATCACGAGAATATTATCAGGAAAATAACCTTTCACAATGCAGCATTAAAATAGAAAATCTAATGTTCTGACAAAAAGATATTACTTTGATTTTTTCATGCTCATCTGTTAATAAAGTCCACGCAAAAACAAAAATGTGCTTATCTATTTTAGCTCCAGTACAGCTGCTAAATTCATACAGTAATGCAAGCGCTCTGCCTTCCAGCTTTTCAGTACATAACATGGACTTTCCAAAAGATCAAAGCAATTAAAAAATAAACGAGTGTGTGAAACTACTTCAAAACTGTCTCAGTTCTCCTACTGTTCCTGATGGTTTTGATGTGATGACTTCTGCTTTCTTCTTTATACATTTCTGTTCACAGAGTGTAGAACTATGGCCACACACAGAGTTTCCTGAAGAAAGGTTCCTACATAGTATAGATAAGAGGAAAGTCTTCCTTCTCTATAAACTGTATACAGGCTTTTTAATCTCCACTGAGAATTACTTTTTATATTGCATTATCAGAGAACACATAGACTCTGATTTGAATTTGGTTTGTGTTGCAAGGCAGCAAAGTAAGTAGCTGAGCTGGAACTGACAGCATTCACTCTCACAGGCAGTATGAATGAGATACAAATTTTCACAGAGATTTCTCTCTTTCTGCTAGCGTGCAAAGGAGACTTCAAAATTTACTGGAAATGTTAACTTTTGAATCGATTACGATCTGTAGATGATATTCAGATTCCCATAGTTTGGCTATGGCAAACCAGCTCATTTTTCTGTAAGATGAGACTTTGTGGACGTAGGAGCTACAAACAGAACTATAGGTGGTCCTTAGCTGAATAGTTTTCTGGAGCTCACAGGCAGTTTCTTTGAACCTTCTTATTAGCAAAGGAAATATATCTGATTTTACTTTTCACAACAGATTTAAATGCCAGGAGATCTGTTATTGTGAAAATGAGTATCTTTCACTGAGGAAGTCTGGGATCTATCCAGAAGCTGCTGAAATTGGTGGAAGTCACCTGAATGATTTTGATATGCAGGTCAGAATTCATGTGGGTATAGGAACATGTTGATGAACATCATAGAAGATGATCCTTTGCCACACAGAGTTGTTTCCTCCTTTGTTTGAATGAAAGGAGATGAAAAGTTTTACCTTTATTTTTGACACAGCTGGACACACAGGAGCCTTATTGGCTCCATAGAGTCACCTTTTTCAAGATAGGAAACCAACCAGAGACCTTTCCACATGCTTGGGAAAAAAAAAATTCTCAGCTAACGTACTCTAAAATCTTTGGCAATGTTCATATCTCATCCTTGTACACCAAAGAGTTATTTCCCATGCTTATATATGAATCAAGATTTTTTGAAAAATAAACATAGTTCTAGGTATGTTTGCTCATCTCTCTGCTTAATTCAAAACTGAGCTTAGGAGGTAAGCAGAATTCTCATAAACCAAACTGAGACACATCACAGAAACACTACAGCATTTACAGGCTCAAAGAAAATGTCACACATACTGTGTCAATTTTTTTTTCTCTAGAATTTCTGTTAAAGGATGTTTCATAAATCCTCAGGATTGCTCAGACTGTTTTACAGTCAGTTCTTACCACAATTTGATTAATCACAATAAAAATTTTGGCATTATTTCATGAACAATCTCCCTGAAGTTGTACCAGTGTATACTAAAGCAAATTGTGCTTCCACATCACTCATGTGCTACAAGGTAACAAATTCAGAGTTGCCCTATAATTGCAAAAAGAGGCTTTTTTTTTTCCTCCCCTTTTGCTTTTCTAGATGACAGAGAGTAGAGGGAAAGACAGTTATAATGGCAAAGGTAGCTGAGTTGTCCTCAGACTCACAAAATTGTAGGCACACACTGTGTGGTGCAGTGCCAGCTTGCAGGCTCAGGGCAGCTGATCCTGGGTGGCAGATAACCACTGGGGCGAATCCCATCACATATGGGCTAAAGCCTCTCAATTTTGTGCTGCTCTAAAAGGGATTAAGCCAGTGCAGTACATAAGTACAACTGCCCACAACACTGTGCCATGCTCTTGAATCTGTTCCCGATGTCCCTCCCACAGCAGGCTGAGCATCCCTTCCCAGCAGCACGCTGCCACAGACTTCCTTCCACTGCCTGTGCTGCTTACAGCAAATGTACACAAGCGTGCGGACGATGGAGTAACATCATCAGTTTTACAGAATTATTTTTTTAATAGCAACTACAAAATGTCATTCATGATGTTAAATTGTTTTTCTTGGGACTCCTGTTTTTTTTGTTTGTTTGTTTGTTTGTTTGTTTGTTTTTTGTTTTTTTTTTTTTTATTTGGAATAACATGTACTTCTCACTGTGTTAAGACTGAATTTCCTTTCTGTTACAATTGACAACAAAGCTTTTATAGTTATTAGGGAAGTATTCAATTATCCATTGATATAATCCAGTATGGTAGAGGGTTTGAAACATTGACTTTTATCCTAATACATACAAAAAGTGAAAGTAAATTACAGTAAATATGGTAAATTATAGAAAAAATAACAACCTGTCATGTAATTCTAAAAACATGGAGAGAAGCGACCTTTCACCTTTTCTATTCTGAATATGAGTTAAATAAGAGCATGATTTACCTCTTCTGATGAAGACCAATGATGTTAGTACACACTAAATTAGCCTGAAAAGATGACAAAAGAAGTGGTTCATAGTTCATATTTGGTCTTTCAGCTCTGCTGTTAAAGCTTATATAACACAAGAAACAGATTACAAAATACTAGAAAATGCCTTGAACAAATGAAAGCATGGTAGATACCCTGACATCTTTACCCTGGTAAATGGTCAGTGCTGCCAGGCTCTGCTTTACAAAACATGTCTCACACGTACAGCAAACGGTGAACAAGAGAGGGGCCGTCCTGGTTCCCACTCACAGCCCACCCCAAGTAGGAAAGGATAAAAAGGTTTGCACGTGGTCCACACAGGCACCATGCAGAGGAAAAGGCAAAAGCTGAAATCTGCTGACACAAAATCTAAAAGACTAAACCCACTCAACTTCCCAGCTTTGCCAGGCACAATAGCAAACGTAAAAGAAGGGAGAATAGCATCAGGAAAGTAGGAAAGGTGAAACAGTGGCAAAATGGTTGTTCCCTTTCCAGTCCCTGACGGCTAAAAGGAGCAGTGGCCGCTGGCCAGCAGAGGGAGCCGGCACAACTTCACAAATTGCAGAAACGCCGTAAGGCTGGCGAAAGAAAAAGGCTGCCCAGGCTTCATGGGACATTATTTTCTTGCTTCAGTGTGGGCAGTTATTTAAAGTGAATGAAGACACTGAAAAAAAGTTGCAGTAACCACGTGACAAAGGGGACAATGAACAGCTAACTAGCTCAGCTTCATAGGAAAAGAATAAATTATTACCTTAATTCCATGATATTCCTGTTCATGTTCTGGTTGTGTAGGGCCTAATCTGCCTACAGTGGAAGTAATTTAAGAAAAACGATTCTCCCATTTTGTACAGGCACAACTGCGGACAATATGAGTATAATAAGTAAGAAACAAAGAATAGACTCTCTGTACTTGTACTTCTCCAAATATTTGCTATGGCTTAAAAAAATGTCTTCAGGAATGAGGAAAAAAAAAAAAAATCTGGGAAAACTGAACACTCCTTGAGAATACGTTTACAGCTTTCACCACCCACTGATCAGATTTGCTTCTCTGAAGAAGATGGCTCTCCTTTGGATACTCTGTTTTTATAGTCATAGCACTCTAAACATATTCAGTGATTTCTTCTCAAGCAATCCTGTGAAATGCCAAGTGGACATTTACACAAGTGGTAAGATTCGTGGAATGCTCTTTCAGACTAAACCTGAAATTTCCCGTGATGACTTTATTGATCAAAAAACCCCACAACTCTCTAATAATATTGACAGTGTTCTGATGGTAAGTGTGTATTTTCCTGCAGGACACAGGAATGAAGAAACATCAAAAGGGAAATGGGGAAAGGGGGCAAGAGACAATGGATAGAAGGGAAAGAAGGCATATAGCAGGAGGGTCACTCTAGGTAAGCGAACTGACTGGTCTACATGTCAACTATGTGCACTGTTAAAAGAGGAAACAAAAAGGGCAATGTGTATGTGAGATGACTGCATCTTGAATCCAACCTATTACACTACATCCATCAATGAAACTGTTAGTGGCTTCTGACACCTCACCAGAGGGGCCTCCTGGCTTCTCCAATTGAAATTCAGTGCCAGGACGGCTTCCTGCTGCCTGCCGTAGATAGAGGATGAATCAA
>NW_008615569.1:69890-84143 GCF_000691845.1 Merops nubicus
ATGAATAGATGGCCACATCCTCCCTGCTCGTCACAGAGGGTAGTTAAACTCATCAGAGGCCTATGCTCAGGCTGTAACTTCTGCTCAATCCAGTAACCACTGAATGTATGGCAAAAGTCAAAAGATATATGTCTTGGGCCTGCCAGTTATTGGGAAAGAACGTACTCGGGTATCCTACAGTCAAGTATCTTCACTCATACCTTTGGCTCCAGCTGCTATTAGGCTACCATAAAATTGTGCTTGCTTACGTTATTCTAGTAAGCCCTCGAGTCCTTTATACATCTTTCCCAGTGTCATCCCACACTATAAATGACACAGGTAATTGAAAAAATTCCCACATGTCATAAAAAACTGAAAGGTTTGGTTTCTTATTTCTACAGTTTTGATTGGGTCAGCATGTCAGTTATGAGTTTTGGTCTTTCGGGAAACTATAATTTCAAGCACATTTCTTCCATTTCTCACCACATACAACAGCATAGATTGGCAGAAGGTGCAGTACAGGGAGCTAAGAAGCTTCTGCTTAAAAAAAAAGATCTGATATTCCCTCATTCTAACTACAGGACCTCCCTTTTGCAGTGACTAGAACAGCGTCAATTTAAATGCTTCTGCAACTTTGACAATGTGCTGTGTTGCTGGAAAATCTCATAATATTTGGTATCTTTTTTCTTATAGTAGGTCAAGTACTGCAGTCAGCAGAGTCCATGGGAATCTCAGTTTTCACTTCTAAAGATACTGAATCTTCTCCATGATGCAGTCCTGACTTACATCTAAGAGCATCCAGAATTAGAAAGTAATTATTAAAATCAGTCATGTAGCTCTTGTACATTTTAAATTTTATGTGATTCTTTGGGGCCAGACACATGCTGTAGGTTGTGAATTTACTCTCTGCCTGTTTGATTTTCTGATGATTTTCAGTTTTCACTGTTAGAGGTGGCAATGAAGGACTGCTACAGGACTAACAGCCACAAGGGCTGTGTTCTACTCAAAACAATCCAGGGTTCAGAGCTTCAGAGGGGTGACAAACACCACACAGAGGGTTTCTTAGACTTTTTCATTATCTTCTGATGGACATTTCAAATGGCCAAGTTACAAATGAATAAAAACCAAACCACTCAAAAAACTTTATGGAAAACAGCAGAATGCATGCATGGCCTTTGCACTAAGCATTTCAGTTGTAGCTTTGGAAGACCTTACATTGTTCAGAACAAACAAAAGATTTGACTCAGAAAAGTCAGTGGTTCTCTTCAGTTCTTATTTTCTAATGCAAGTAATGAAAGAACTTAGAAGGCAGTAAAAGAGGTATTTCAAGGGCCCTAAATCACCTGAATACAAGCCTGAGGGTTTGAGAACTGACATCATGGCGACTTTGCAGCACCTTTCTTCACCCAGATGCTTTTTTGCACATTTAGTACGTTTGACAGGGTCCTTTTGTTCTCTTCCCTGCGCTAAGACACTGAAATGTTGTGTCACTGTGTCTCACATAACATAAAATGTGATCTTCTGTCTTGCTACAGCCACACAAAACACTTTATATAAAAGGCAGCATTTTTCAAGTAGAAAAAAAAAAAAGGCAAAAGTTAATTTTAATACTTATTGACCTGGAGCTTCAATTTAATATTCTGTGTCATCTGTAATGTTTGAATAATCAGATTATCTCTTGAGGCCTGCAGTAGTTCTCCATTACAAATGTATTGGTAGCCCAGGACTCAGGTTGGAGTTCCTAACTCATTTAAGTTAGGAGATAAACTCTTTAAGTTTAAACCCTTCACACCACTTGTGACCTAAGTTTTTCAATGGGCTCTGATATCTAATTGTATGTGCATATATTTTTAGTGTTGGTACAAGAATGCCAAACTGAGATGCAATGTTTTGTTGATAGAACACCTATCTGAGCTCCATTATGACATACTGATAATGGAAACACGCCTGATGTATTTAAAAAAATAGGGATTTCCCCATAAAGTTTATTTGGAATGAAAAGTGGAAAGAATATGGTCTCCACTGAATAACAAGGTAACTCAACAAAGACGACGCATGCGTGTGCATCATGAAGGTATCACTTTTCTTTCCAAATATAATGTGGCAGCTATGGGTGTGGGAAGGAGTGCTATGTCTATTCATTTACAAATATGGCTGATATTTATAGCATCTGTGTACTATCATTTTTAGATCTTCACTCAAACAGAATTATGTGTATGGTAGATGATTATAACTGTTTAACCCAAAATTATTTTTCTCTTCAATTTTTAGAGAATAAACAGGAAACACAAAATCAGTATGTGTAACTGAAATGCCTGTGTGCATAGATGTACATCACACCTGTGCAGTATTCACAGATATACATAAATCCATGTACATGGTGTTGACATTTTACTGAAACAAAATAAATATGTAAAACTACCTAGGCAGAGTCAATTAACAAACATTAACACACCTCTAATGTATTTCAGTTCTCAGCTACCCTGATTTTATTTAATTGAAGATACAGGAGGAAAATAATCCATTACAAGGCTCTACAATACTTTCAAGGTATTGACTGAAGACATATGGCCCAGATATTAAATACGTAGTATATGTGGTGTGACATGAATTTAGGTGGCAAAAATTGCACCAAATTATTCACGAACAGCATAGCAACTAAAGCATAGATACATAATATTTGAAATAAAATATACTACTACTAATAATAACAGTATTTTAAAGGAAGATAAAAAAGAGAAAGAAATAAACCCCAAGAAAGACAAGTGATGTACAATGCAATTGCTTCCTACCTGCTGACAGATGCCTGAGCACCAATCCAACCCCATGGCCAACTCCCCCAGTTTATATACTGGGCATGATGTTCTAAGGTATGGAATATCCCTTTGATTAATTTGGATCTGCTGTCCTGGCCACACTCCCACCCAGCTTCTTGTGCACCTCCTCTCTGGCAGACTGAAAGGTCCTTAGGACTAAGGACTGACAAGTCCTTAACCTGTTGCTAAGTAGTGCTTACCCCAACTAAAACATCCGCGTGTGTATTCAACACTCTCATACTAAGTCCAAAACAAAGCACTGTACCAGTTGCCAGGAAGAAAATTAACTCTCCTGGCCACACTCCCACCCAGCTTCTTGTGCACCTCCTCTCTGGCAGACTGAAAGGTCCTTAGGACTAAGGACTGACAAGTCCTTAACCTGTTGCTAAGTAGTGCTTACCCCAACTAAAACATCCGCGTGTGTATTCAACACTCTCATACTAAGTCCAAAACAAAGCACTGTACCAGTTGCCAGGAAGAAAATTAACTCTTAATGTGTGCATAAGCATTTTTAGTACATATATATAGATACATTGTTATATTTTGACATTTAATTTTTCATCCTTCCACATCTAAAGTCAGCTACAAGTCTAAAGGGCTGATCCAGTATCCACTAACGCTGACGAGAATCTTTCCACTAGACTTATGGTTTCCAGGGGACTTGGTTAACTACATTGTTTTCAAAAGGAGAGAAAAAGAATAATCAATAAAGCACACCAAAATTCCAGAAAGAACGGTTGTCTGGAACACAAGCATGCCATTGTTTGTAGGTTTACTACTGCATGGCTTTTTAAGCTAAATCTTTTGTTTCTAATTGCTTTAGTTGAACACTAGGAAACAGAATTTGCACCATAGCTTCCACCTAGGGTGTCTGCCTCAACAGTAATAATTATTCTTTCTCTTAAAGCAGCACTAGCAGCCATAGACAAAAAAACAACACATATGACTAATTGGCTCCTCAGTGTGCACCATAATTCTGATTTTGGTGATCAAAAACCAGGTCTAGCTTTGAGGATTTCAAATATACAATATTGCATACAGTTGCTGTGCATTGTATCTCATCTTCCCTGTTCTGCACAAACATAAAGGGTGAAAGGGCTCAGAGGAACAACTGTTTGTTTTTTACACCATAAAAGTCAGCAACTGACTGCATTCACTCCATAGCTTTTATTGCATTACTTGCTTGGTGTCCAATAATCCCTATGAGCCACGATGCTGGAGTTTCAGATCTCTGAGCCACTTTCACACAGCCCACGCACCACTTGGCATCCTGCTGCCACAACAGCTATTTCCAAAAACCTGTTTTTAAACAGTATACTTAAAAGGCAAGCCCCACAGAACTGCACTAACAGAAAACACGTTTTATTCTGAAAAATGGGATGACAGGAAAGTCGGCACTGCCCGAATCCTTTGATTTTCTATTGACTCATGCACCACAAAAGTCTGCACATGAAACTGAAAATTGCATAAACTGTTTGCTTATAGGATACTAAAGTAAGTGGGTGAGAAATATGGCTCCATTACAAGACTCTTCCTTGCAAGAACACAAGCAGCTATTCCTGCATATGTGAACTGATAGAAGAAGGTATAATGTATTACTGATAAGGCAGAAAAGCTAATTCCTGTTCTCCCCTGGAGCAGGGAGAAGCAGGAAAGAAAGGTACAGAATTCTCTATTTGACCTTTTTGTACATCCAGTCCAGAACACTGTCTCTGACAGTAGTTAGCATCAGAATTTTGAAATACAGGTGACAGATAGCTTCCATCATCTATATCTAAGGTCTTGGTCTAAACTCAATATCCCAGATTCAATCTCACTTTTAAAATTTTTATTTCTAAGTACTGTAGCTTCAGATGTGTTTCCATCAGTCTTCAGATCTGCATAAACTTTGAACTTGCTACAACTCTGTTTAGGTAGAAGCTTCATGAGAAGTATTCAATGAAAATGATTTTTGGTGAACTGTGACTCAGTGGTGTAGCTCTGAATCACTGTGCCGCTGAGGGCTACTCACAGGGTATGACAAGAGCAGCTTGTGGCAATGTGGGCTTCCCAGAGCCTGGAAATAAAAAGAGGTCAGCGATTTCTTTTCCCCTGCAATGCCACATCCTGTTTCACTTTGGCATAGCCCTTACCATGCCCTCTTCAGGGAGCTGTTCACATGCTCAGGCTTTGGTCCATCAGAGCTTGCTCTGATGCTGCGTGTTGCGATGCACCACAACACCCGGGGCAGGTCAGTACTGGTAGGTCATGACCTACCAGTTCCTATAAAAGGCAAGAGGCAGTAGTAAAGAAGATGATGCAGAGGGGAGGAGAGTAGTGAGGAACAGAGACAACTATGGTACTTGCTCTGTGAACACCTTGGAAATCCGGGTTTTTTTTCCTAGTTAGGGCCCTCTTGTTAACCACTGTAAAGCAGCCAAATGTGGGTCCACTGCAGGTCAAAGTTAAAAGTCAATTGAAGTAGCATTACAGGGTGACTGCATTGGTCTGACCACGCCGAATACATAGGCAGACCGCCATCAGCGTACACTACAACAGCAACTGCTGAATCAGCTCCTTCTCCAGGGAAACTGAAGCTAGGCAACCTGTAAGTCTCAGCAGCTACCCCACTACAGTCCAACAGAATCACACACACACTTCCCCTCGCCCCTGATGCTTCCTTCCGATTTCATTCAGTCAGCAATGAAATGTAGGGAGAGTATTCATTGGAAAATAACTCATTCAAATATTCACATGAGGGCTGTTTGGTAGCTGGAGTCCAATTCATATACAAGATGCCTGCATGTAACAAGGAAGCTTGTTAAGGCAGCTACTTCGAAGCACAAGAGTGCTAGATGATACGGGAAAAATTATGTTTGGATCATCAGTATATGGCGTTTATTTTACCTTCTCATCACTGAAAGAAAATAAATGGTTGTTACTGAGATGAGTTTCCCTGGGTGAAAGACAATTTTTTTTTTTTTTAAATTTATCATGTATGCACTTGGGAGAGTTGAGTCTTCCTGTGATAATTCCCCTGGAGTCTTTGGAAACTTTGCTTAAGGAAGCTGTGACAGGATCTGGTTTGTGGGATAATAAATTCTTCAGGTCTGTACATGTTTTGAAGGAGGTTCATTCCTCAGAGCATGATTTCTCTGTTTTCAGTGCAGGAGCTGTAGGACATGTGAAGCTCTAGCCTGGTTTCTGTACTTGCATTTATCTTCATTTGTATTGTCTGCCTTTTGCGTGACATTCATAGTTCTTCTGTATAATGGTCACGAAACTAAAAATTCTGCCAGCAAATTGGAACATGAGAAAACATGTACTACAGCAGAAATCACAGCAGATTCATAGAGTGTGAATAAACACACAACCATCTGTAGGTCTCCATGTAAAACAAGTAAAAAAAAAGTTAAGTGCAGAATTGAGATTCTGGTTGCTGTTAAATTTGTGATTGTACACACGTGCTGGGTATTAGCCTTTATTGTATTTTGCCTCACACAATGAATTCAAGGCTCTTTGTCAATGATAGCACATTCTCCTCAGATTAAAGAAACAAGCAATGGACATTCCTCAGTTACATTCTTAAGTATGGATATACAATCACTAACCAACATGTCAACCATCTATTACAGCCTGCTTCCATTTTAAGAGAAAAGGAATTGCTGCTGACTCTGGCTTGCTGGGATTACATGCTTTTTTTATGCACCTCTGCTTTTACATTAGAAGATCAGCTATTAAGACGATCATGCAATTTCAATTGTCTTAATTTGCCCTTGAAGCCTGTAAATGAGGAAGACTAACAGGCAACTACTGCACCAACACTAAAATCTATTGTGAAGAGCGAGGATGCGAACAAGGACTGAGGGACAGAAAGAGAGCTCTCCTAGAGCACACTGTGTGTGCCATGTGGGAAATCATATAATCTAGGCCAAGCATGATACAAATATTTCTTCTTTTTGTGTGCATGTGAAGGAAGACAGAACATCACCTCTATTCTTGTGCCTGCCTCCTCTTCATAAAGGAAAAAACCTGCTGTCCACTGTAATAGGAGAAGGTTCTGGGCATTTCATGTACAGAAATACTACCTATAAACAAAGACAGAATCTTATTGCATTCTGCCTGGATTTCATAGTCCTCAACACTATAATATGTTCTCAGGTGGCCTAGATACCAGAGTGCAACTTGGATGTAGATGAGGATCTTTAGTTTTCAATTAATAATACATAGTGCAGAATCTGAAAGTCTATCTATAATTTATGTATCAGTGTCTCAAAAGCAGTCACTCATACATTATATATTCAGACAGAAAATTATCTTGCTTTTATTTGCAATAAAAAGTATATTAAGACCTTACCATGCACCCTCTGAAATGGATCAGTGCTACCCAAAGCTTCATAGCTCTCAAAAACACCAGGCTTCACAGGGGTCTGTTTGCTACAAGATGCTCAATGTGCAAAAGCATTTCTGACTGAGCATCTCTCTCCCTCTCTTTTCTGATGGGCTTTTACAGGCCACTTCTTGGGTATGTGTTAATCTACCCATAGAGGGACAGATAATGTGAGAAAAAAGTTGATAAAAAGGGAAAGAAATGATTTAGCAACAAGGGGACTCCAAACAGAACTTAAGAAAAATTGATTATGGTAATATACCAAGAGACTTAAACAATAGCAGAAAAAAACCATCATTTTTAAAATATAAGTTTATGCAAAGCTATTGCATATAAAGCATGTTTAATATTAACAGTCATTCTTATCATGCTGTCCTACTTTCTAAGCACCCACCTACTTACGGATGCTTTTAAAAAGTACAAATAAAAAATGCATACTGTGCATGCTGAACATGCAGCCCTTAAAAGCTGCTTCCAGTGCTAGCTCTTCTCCCTCCCTCTAGTTGCAAAAAGAGGGAGTTGCTCCCTCAAAATGCAAAGCCTAAAATAGAATTGTTGGATGTTTTGGGTTGGAAGGGACCTTAAAAGGTCATCTAGTCCAACACCCCTGCAATGAGCAGGGACATCTGCAACTACAGCAGGTTGCTCAGAGTCCCATCCAACCTCATCTTAAATGTTGCTAGGGATGGGGCAAATACCACTTCTCTCAGCAACCTGCTTCAGTGTTTCTCTACCCTCATCATATAAAATTTCTTCCTTATATCTAGTCCAAATCTACACTCTTTTAGTTCAAAACTATTACCCCATTTTTAGTTCAAAACCATTACCCTTTCTCGTGTTGCAACTGGCCCTCTAAAAACATATATAGGCCCCCCTGAAGTCTTGAAAAGCAAGAAGGTCTCCCTGGAACCTTCTTGTCTCCAGGCTGAACAAACTCAGTTCTCTAAGCCTGTGCTCATAAGAGGTGCTCCAGCCCTCTGATCATTGTTGTGGCCCTCCTCTGGACCTGCTCCAACAGGTCCTTGTCTGTCTTGTGCTGAGGACTCCAGAGGTGGACGCAGTACTCCAGGCAGGGTCTCACAAGAGCAGAGTAGAGGGGGAGGATCACTTCCCTCTACCTCCTGGTCGCGCTTCTTTTGATGTAGCCCAGGATAAGGTTGGCCTTTTGAGCTGCGAGTGCACATTGCCAGCTCATGTCCAGCTTTTCTTCCACCAGCATCCCAAAGTCCTTCTCCACAGGGCTGCTCTCAATCCCTTCATCTCTCAGCCTATATTGATATAAGGGGCTGCTCCAACCCAGGTGCAGGACCTTGCACTTGGCCTTGTTAAACCTCATGGGCCCACTTCTCAAGCTTGTCCAGGTCTCTCTGGATAGCATCCTGTCCCTCTGTTGAGTGGACCACACCACTCAGCTTGGTGTCATCTGCAAACTTGCTGAGGTTGTACTTGATCGGCAGGGGCCGAACGGAGGGGCTTTTGAGAGACATTGGTAGTAGTAGATTCAGGTGTTATTAAACAGAACATTTAACTTGGCTAGTCTAAAAATCACAGCATGTTTTTCCTTCACAATCTGTAGCTCAGTAACTAGGGATAACCAACTGGCTCTTGGCAGTTATTTTGAAGACAGCAGTAATTGCATTTCAACAAATTTCTTAATAATCATCTGCTTCTTGGTATAATAAAGCTTTAGAATACATTAGTCTATGAATTAGCAGGTAGTTACCACAGAACTCTGAAATACAGCAGTCCAAATCCATATCTACTTGAATTTTGAAATAGGTTTTTTTTACTCTTGTAAACTGTTCACTCTGGTGGTGATGAACAATTTCTAATTATTTTTTTTTTTTAAATCTCCTCTGCTAATATTTCATTTGTTCTGTAAATTTGCATTACTAGACAGCTTCAATAATTTCATGTGCTTTTCCTCATGGGACTCTGACAGATTTTGTATGATAGTCTGTGCTACAAAGTCAGACTTCTCTGATGTGAAGTCAATAAGAGGGAAAAAGGTGCCAAGAAAAAAATAATCTATTTATCACACTTATCAGCCGTTCTAAAAAATAAAGTTGAAAAAAGGCCCTGCAAAACCTCAAACTGAAACAAATATGGAGAAGAACTGTATCTTTGCAAGCAGTTAACTGCAGTCAAATGGCAATGTAGCATATGCCAAAAATGCTTCTGCAACAGGAACTATTACATTTCCTCATTAGTTGGAAAGTAAAATATTGGCAAATTAGACTATAATTTCAGCAAAAAAACTCCTAGGTCACATGGTCTACTACTTCTGTTCTGACAGGTCTGAGCTGTTCATTTTGAAGTGTTTTGTACAAACTGGTTTTGAGTAACTCCAATTAAAAAGTGAATAAGATCATTACATGGAAAGGTTCTTTATAACTCACTTGCCACCTGACAAGTTGTCTTTGAAAACTACCACAAAGTACTTAAACTTCATGATATTAGAAAATATACCTTAATAGACATATTATTGGTTTCTTCATAGTATTTCTGTTGTATCTGAATAGGAATTTCTTATTTGAAGAATAATTATTTGAATCTAGACTAAATTAATTCTGTGGTCAATGGTCAAAGATACACACATTACTAAATTAACAGGAACAGGCTGTAAATCAACAGTGTTTTAACAAACCATCACAGTACAATAATTATATTCTGAAAAATTACAAATAGCCCTTGACAACTCAAATGTCAAGACTGCTTAATGTTATGTGTCTTCTGAGAAGAAAAAGATGTCAACTTAGTCTCTCAGGCACATATGACCAATAAGAAGTGGGTGCTGACCATTGGTCAGGAACTATACGCCACCTTTGCTCTGGCTGCATTATTGGACATCTCTCTTTGCAACCCCAAACACTGAAGTCAATAGCCTCATTGCTTTTAAATCTCCACATTCTGCTACAATGCTATTAAGTTGTCTTAAAATAGTCCTTCACTGTTTGCAACATGCACATTTGCTTTTTTCAAGAATGTGATTCGGGTGTCCCCTTCATTTTTCTCCCAGACCATTCCTAACAATTGATTTTAAAGATGAGCCAAGCATTACTCCTTTGTGGTTCAAGCAGTCACTACTGTGCTAGACATACTGGCAGATGTTTTACTAATTTGAAAGGAACAGACATGATACAAAGGAAGAAAGAGTGATGCCTAGGAAGGTATGTCCATGGCTTCTGGGAAGAGTGGAGAGGGAATAAACCTGACTTGTATCAGCCAAGAATACAGCCCAAAGATAGTGAGTGATCTAGGTCTAGGAAATTGTCTCTGTTCAGCCCATATCTGGATAAACCACAGCAGTTTATCAACTAATAACGCGTCCCTAACCGGGAAGAGGATGGGGAACAGGAGAGAAGACCTGCAGGTTGAAATGAAAATAGATTTAAAAAAACAGATGAACTAATAATAATCCTAATGCAAATGTAAAGTATACAAAGTTGTACTGAGCCCAGTGAATGTACAGCAGTCACAATGAAAGGGGGAAGAAGTCCATGGGAGCAGAATGGGAAATGAGCCATGACAGGGAGAACTGGGAGAAGTGGGAGACCCCTCCTCAGAAAACTTCTCCCTTTTATACTGAGCGTGATGGTCATGGCCTGGGATCCACCTGTAGCCAACTCACATCACCTGCCCTGGCTTTTTCCCCTCCCAGCTTAAGCTCCTGGCTGACTCCAAGCTGCTCATAGCCTGCAGACCATGGCTGGCCTATGATTCTATCCCAGCAAAACCAGAACACAAATCCAGTATGTATACATCCAGTGCACACTTCTTCAGTGAAGTGAAGAAACACAGCATTCTCCTGTTGGGGGTCTGAACTCACTTGAGCAACTATTTACTGTCTTTCTGGTCATTCCTTTGTGGGTTGCATATGGGAACACAAACCAGCAGTTCATTTATGACAAAGCTTTACTTCAAATCCATAAGTCACTCTGTTGTCTATTTAATGGAACTTGAGTCCAAATTGACTCAATCTAAATTTTTTCCAACATCCTGTTGGGCCCTGCATCAAGTGAATTATTAGTAGTGTAAGTTCTTCGATACAAACTTTCAAATAAAAGTATAAAACAACTACGATGGTAGGCATTAAAAATTTATATTTACCAGCCACTATTGTATGACATAGACAAGACACATCAGGTATTACCTTCCTAAGTCTGTAAGAGTAGCTTGCTACATAGGGTTATAACGTGGTATTTACTTTCTTATGTGATAAAACGCATTGGAATCAGTTCCTAATCACAACAAGATTAATTCACTGTGTTACCACTGAAGGTTTTAATGTCACCCAATTCACAGATTTTTCATTAAGCAAAATCTTGAGGATTAATGTGATGTGTGTGCATGTACTTAAATGACAATAACAGGTAATTTTACATGAAATTATATTCCATAAGTGTGGGGGGTGTGTGTTTAATTTCTGCTCTGTTATACCTGTAAAGGTACAATATACATCTGTGTGGATTTAAAAAAAAGTATCTGAAGTTTCCTCAGAACTATATAAAACTCTGTTGTGACTACCAAGGAAGCTATAGGGGAAAACAGAACTTTTTTTTAATGGAAGAATGAAGCTAAAGAACGACACAAATAATTTTCATGAGACACTAGCAGTGCTTTCATGTTCTAGGCCACCTATTTTATATTGTCTTGTATTTAATCTCTGTTATTAACCAATTTAATCATAATAATACTAAAGAAAGATTTGTCTCACTTGGCCCATTTTTTTCCCATAACTGACAGTGTTACTGTGCACAGTAACATTTTCATTTGAACTCACGTTCCCTTCTAGATCTGCTTTAGTATTTTACTACCTGTGAACTTGAGGAAGGTCTCGAGCACTATTTTCTTTCTTCCTTAAAAGCTATCATACAAACCGAGTAACACTCTTAATTCTTTCCTATCTCTTTGTAAGATTTAACCATTATTTAAAAATATATCACATAGTTTCCCCCTTATTTCCCCCCAACTAGACAAGAAAAGTGGCACTCAGCTAAATCCAAGTTAATTCCTGTTGTAACATCTAATACTGAAATGAAGCATCTGTGTGCACGGGCAGATAAACTAACATAAGAACAGCATGAATCTAAAAAACCCACATACATGTAAACCTCTGCTAAAATACAAAACCAAACAGTATCATCTGAAATGTAATGCTCCCAAGTGCTTATATTAGCAATTATAGCAATCTGTATTGCAGTATAACCTTGAAATATTATCAGTGGATTTTACAATGAAAGCTGCAAGTAAAATTAAGAGTTAATCACAAACTGTGAAGAAATCTTTCAAAACCACTTTTAGCTCCCTAACAGACAAAAAGTTCTTCAAACCTTAGCAGACCTGTAGAAAACAAACATGACATGTGTAAGAAATTATACTGGCAACATATTGAATATTAATTATATCCAAATGAGAAGCCATTATTCTAAGATAGCCATATATTCACAAAGGAAAAAGAAAAAACAGTATTAGCAAGAAATTAATTTTGAGAAGATCAGAGAGACACTAAATCTAAAAAGCATTACAGAAGTATATAATTATTTTGTTTTGTCTTTACTGGAAAGATGGAGCTCCAAGCTCCATTTTAGTTATTTCCATATTTAAATACATTTATACTTCATTATCTTTTTTTCTTATTATGAATTCTTATTTCTACAGAGAAGACTGCCACAGTTCAGACTGCTACATCATCCTAACCACATCCAACCACATTATCTAATCTGTCTGTTAAGAAGCAGCAATCATTATTGCCTTGGCAAAACAGTAAGATATCATATTTCTAAATGTTTTATCTTTGACATATTGCTTCCTCCACTGTATCTCCTTCCTGTTCATCCTGTTCAGAACTCAAGACTACTGACACTTTAGTGCTGTGTCTCCTGCGTCCAAAAATATAGTACTGGAACAAGGTATTGCCTTGATGCCTGTCACTTCAATGAATGAAACTTGAAGGGAAAAATGAGCAGAAAGGAACAATGGGAGGTATTCCAAGCTCTTCCCAACGCAGTAGACTGACTTGATTGTGTCCAGTCTGGATTTTCCCTGCGCATATGTAACTAAAGGTTTCCTCTATGTGGTAGGCCAGGCCAAGCCAGAAATTCACCCAAACCACCCACTCACTCATGCAAAAAAATCCAAAACAAACCTACCAGACAAAACCATACCAAATAAAAACCAACTACCTACTGTGTAATGACAGGGACAGGAGCAGTTCATGATGGTTCAGCTTTTCACGTATTTCTGTTGGACACGGTCCCTGTAGTGTGCAAGGCCTTTACAGCAGTAGTTTGACTGAATTCCAGCCTCCTGCAGGTTTGTGGTTTGTGGTTGATCGCAAACTGTGACAGATTTGTCACGCTGAGGCATCTACAAAGACTGCCTCTATGTGGACCTTCCTGAACTCTAATACTGCTTGAATTCACTCTGCAGCCTTACCTTCAGCTCAGGCAGAGCTGGGCATTTGTCTTCTCTATTCTGGACACCCACACTCCTGAAACTGATACTTAGCAACTTCACCTTTGAGATCTTAAAAACCTTCAATAAATGTCACTAAAAGCAGCCACAAGACATTAAAGTTCTGGTGAGGAAGTACACCTAAGTTCAGATGGGCAAGAAGCATACACCCATGTGTGAAGTGCAGTTGAACAAGCTTTTCTTCCTTTGGAAACCAACGCAACACTTATTTTCTTCCAGAAGGTACTTTCAGTTTTCCTGTAATCCTATTTTAAGGGGTAACTCCAACTCCTTGTGGTAGGTGTGGCCTTTGTTTTGAACTTGGAAGGTGCTACCTCGATCAATGGCTCCTGACTAAACACGATGGCCAGCTGCAGTGTTTGCAGTCTTTCTCACGGGCTGCCTTGTCTCACTTTTTTAGGCTTAGGCTTTCCCCCGTGCCAAATAAATGTGTGGCATACCATCGCAGCGATGCTGAAACAGGCCGCACCTGAATGCCTTCCCGGCTGGAGATCTCTGGGGGGACATCTCCCAGGCGCCTCACGGCCTCGCTGGACTTTCCACGAAAACACGGCGGCTCCCCGGGACAACCCGGGCTCCCCGCTGCGCCTCGCACTAGATCCAAACTCCGCC
>NW_008615570.1:0-22807 GCF_000691845.1 Merops nubicus
ACATTCTGTGATTCTGTGATATACAAAAGCAGTATTGAACCCAACTCCCCTGATGGCAGTTACATCACCATTGCCCGTGATGGTGTGGAGCATGCCCTGGGGAAGTTTCAGACTGGACTTGATGGCAGATGGGAAGAAAATTCAAGAGTTGGATTGTGGAACTGGATTCAGGAGCACACAGATTTGGATTGAAAGTAGAACAGAGAGAGTTCTCCTTGGATGCTGGCCATTGAAGAAGAGAGCTTGAGCATCATGATCTCTCAGCTTTATACTGAATGTGATGTATATGGGATGGAATCACCTTGATGGTCAGTGTAGGATTACCTGTCCTGTCTGCTTCTCCTTATAGGTGAAGCCTTTTTATTTCTGCACCCCTAGTGTGGTACGCAGGATTTAGCAGTGACCTTGGTCTGCAAACCAGTCCTTGGTAGCAACTGTGAGGATTGTGTTATCTCTGCTAAAAGCTGAGACTGTCTACAAAACAAACAAACAAACAAACAAACAAAAAACAACAAAAAACCACAACTTTGCTGAAAAGTGAAATCACTGAACAGAATTTTTCTATTCTGACTGAAACCATGGCAAAGGTCGATTACTAAAAAGACAAAAATACTGGTTCCTGGTATTCATGGTGCGTAGCACCCCGTTAGAACAGTTATTGTCATGACTAAGCTTGTGATGGGTTCATCTTGATTGCACTGGAATTCAGGGAAGTGGGAATGTTTTATTTCGTCCCAAATTAGTTTTATTAGTTAGGTGCTGGGCACTGTCCATCTCCTCTATTTAGCCTGAGATAAATTGCTCTTTATTGGGTCCTATTTCTCTCCATTGATTTTAAGGGAAAATTACCCTAGAGGCAGACATGCACAATCTAAGATTAGGTTAATTTGCATCATAAATGCTTTAGATACATATTTATTACAGGCACTTTGTGTTATTCTGTATAAAAAATGAGACAGATCTGCCATAGCAAGATTTACTCTTTATGGAAAGGAAATGTTTTGTTGGGGTAGAGGTTTTCCCATATTAAGACCCTTATACAGAGCAATTGTTTGTAGTTGCTGAGTTAGGTAATTACATCTGTCTGCAGAATGGAATCCTAACACACTAATGAACTGGCGTGTGTGTGACTCTCTACCTTGCAAAGAGGATTTCAATTCCTGCCTTCCAGCCTATGCTTAATCTTTCAGAGTGCACTGCCTTCTAACACAGAAAACTGTCTTTGTGAGGACAGTGAGGAATACTTTCTTTCAAAAATACACTGAAATGGCAGTTTGCTGAACATGATTAAGTTAATGGTAATACTTAATTGTTGCTTCAGTATTTTCACTGGTGAATTAGAGAGTTCCAAGAAAAAAATATTTGCAGTAAAATATACGGTGTTGCCACTGGGGTATTTTAGTCTCTGTAGATTTTAACCAAGGCTTTTACTTATGTCTCTTGTTTATTATACAAACGTATCCTCATTTTTAAATGTTCATTTGTATGCATTTAACAAAATAGATCAAAATCAGCCTGCTTAACTGTACTTATAGTTTCATTTGGTCTTCTAAAAGAAATAAATGTTGAAGATGATGTAGAGCATTAATGGAATGTGTTAAGATCTTTTCAGCTTTGTGTTGCAGAAAAGCTTTGTTCTTAACTGTCAATTCCCTAATACAATTCAGAGGCAGAACAAAAGTGGAAGGTGGTTGTGCAATCTATTGTCCTGTGACCAATTTCTATACCTAGTCCCTTTACTGAGCACATATGTTTCAGTAAGAAAACTTGGGATCACAACAGGATGGGGAGTGGTATATGGAAGTATTTAAAAGTACTTTCACTATGATCTTCTTTTAAAATTATGTGTATAATCGTATTGCACGTTTAATTGTAATGTCACACTAAGAAAAATGCTTGCATGTCTACAGTTTGAGCTTTGTGTGCTTATTTGAAAATGAGTTGCTTAGCTGTTGGAACAAATCTGCATTTATTTAGCAAAATGGATTTTATGCACTTAAACAAGAAAAAGTATGTGATGTTTATTTTTTATTTTAAATTTTGGCATCCAGATGCTTTCTTTTACTGTTCTAAAGGTTTATCCACTTGGGTAGTTTTTCTTTTCATCTTACGTCTTTTTTTTTTTTGTGGCTACGGTTTTCCTGTTCCCCCTGTTCTTCTCCCATCCTACTTGTTTTTTTTTCCCCTTTTTCAATTGGGGGTTTACATTGAGAGAGACAGGGTGAAGAGAAATGTACAAGATCTGTAATTTAGCCAAGTTTGTGCATCCTTATTTTATCGAGTTTGTAAGTGTACATCTGATTATACATCTGACTGTTTTCTCCATGAAAAGGAAAAAATAGTAGATTTCTCTTAAAATGTTTTATGTTGAGTGTACTTTTCATTTATATCTTCTTTGTCCCCTTCCTATGCTTTATCACTTGTATTGGTATAATACAAAAGCTTCCACAGAACCACTGCATTGAGCATCCAGTTTGAAAAGCTATTATTAACATTTACATTTTTTTTCAAAGCGACACAAAAAGTTAGAACATTCTGTATGAGGAATTATATATAACAGCTTTGATGGTTGATATTTTTTAATGTTGTTTTCTAATAGATACTTGATATAAAAAGTAATGCCTGTTTTGACAACTTACATGAATAACCTGGGTACTGTGGGTTTGGTTTTTTGTGTTTGTTTTTTTTTTTTTTCCCATTTTTTTTAAATGAAAGCTGTGACCTTCTAACCATCATAGAGAGTAATGTTTTGTATGTATATATTTTTGTAAGTTCTGGCCAGGATATCCAAGGAACAAGTGTGGTTGCAAATCTTCCAGTCCTGATGCGACAGAATCCTGCAGAAACTCTTCGTCGGGTTTTACCAAAAATCAGAGTAAGTTGTGTGTAATGAGGTTTGAATGTATCTTTTCCTATCAGTATAAGCATTTTTAAAAATTAAATTTATGAGCTTATGGGCTTATGAGAGAATTGGAGACAGACTTTTTAATAGGGCATGTGGTGATAGGACAAGGGATAATGGTCTTAGACTAGATGAGAGTAGATTTGGAACAGGTTGCGCAGAGAGGTGGTAGTTGTCCTATCCCTGGAAACATTCATGGTCAGGTTGGACAGGACTTTGAGCAACCTGATCTAGCTCCAAATGCCTGTGCTTACTGCAGGGATATTGGACTATATGACTTTTAAAGGTCCCTTCCAACCCAAATCATTCTGTGATTTTAAGGAAGATAAATATCTATTTGTCCCAGCTTTGACCCCTTTCCTAGAGGAGATGAAAACATTCATTTAAGGTGTGTTTTAAGGAGCAGTTTCAGCCAAATAAGAATAAACTGTACCACAAACGCAAATGCAAAGCTAAATAACTCAAAATAACTCTCTATAAGGCTACAACAAGAATTCAGACTTTGATTATATTAGCCTGCCTGTTAGAGTGGTTCTCAGTGGTTTTTAATGACCACCAGCTAAGTGGAAAAATATTGCTGAGTGGCTATCAAACTACCTGAAAGTTTATTTTAGTAACATCACATTTCTGAGAAGTTTTTAAAATTAGGTCAGTGTGTTGTCAGTCTTCTGCTGATACCATTGACAGTTTTTATGTGATTAATTTAAAGTTTTGATTTAGAACAGTCTCTGGCATGGACTCGTGTAAATGATCCCCTTGATATAAACCTGGTTCTAGTGTATACGGATTGTCAGCTGAAGGAACATTGTGTTAGCAACTGTTTGGCTGTAGTAATTGAATGTATGTGCTGTCTGTGGGAAAAGAGATAAAAATCACAAGGGTTTCTCATAGAAACTTAATTTTCCAAGCATTGTGTTGTTGCCCTCTTTTTGCTGGGATAGAGTCCTGGGCTAGCCATGGTCTGCAGGCTGTTCATTTTGAGCCAGCCAGGAGCTTAAGCTGGCCAGAGCACCTGCCCTGAGCTTGCTATTAGGTGTATCCCGTACTGTAAATATCATGGTTTTTATAAAGGTGGAGGTTTGCTGAGGATAGGGTCACCTCTTGTTCTGTCTCCTCCTCCTCCCTCTCCATGGAGTGGCTCACGTAACTATTCTGCTTCTGAGGACTGCTTGCCTGTTTATTGTGGCCACTGTACATTTGCTGGGCTGAGTATAACTTTGAGTAATTTCTACTGGCATTAGTATTAGTTTTACTTCAGTTTCTTTAAATGTTTTCTCATTTCAACCTGTGGGTCCTTTCTCTTTTTCTCAATTCGTCTTCCTGGCTGGGGACGGGTCATTGGATGATAGAGCAACTGCTGTGGTTTAGCCTTGGATACAGGCTAAGTGCACATAATGGCCCTAATGATTTTATGGACAGACTCAGTTTCCCCATACATTTTTAGAGATATGTTTGATGTTTTGTGTGTGATTCAGTCATGATTCTACCTGGACATTGTAGAATTTAGTGTTTGGTTTGTTTTTTTTTGCCGTGTAATATAAAATTCTTTCAATTTTTAACACCATTGGTCAAGAGGAGTGTTATTGTTGCAAACAACTAATCCTTAAGAAGAGTATTTAGATCACTTCAGAAAGATGGAAAGAGTTTACCTAGTTATTGACTCAAGTTAATTATGAATTTGATCTAAAATACATTGAACTGAAAGTTTGAGTTACGTTAAGAGTTTCCTCAGCTATGTTCGCTCTAATTCAGACTCTTCAGGGCTGAGAAGAAAAAGTGCTCTGGAGTAGCTGCTCTAAGTTTTCTTTCTGTATTTGTATCAGATTCTCATTACCAGGTGTAAGAAAGCATATAATTATATTAGTAACCAAAGTGAGATGACTGAGTCACATGTTTACGTTACAGTTTTCCATTTATGAAGGAGATGATTGCCAAGTAGTGCGGTGAGCTCATTCAAAAATGATACTTGCTTGTTCCAGTCAATTCTCACTTATATTTCATTGTTTTTTGCCAACATTTTGAAGAAATTAATTCTTTTTTTTGAAAAGCTGTGTGGATATGTCTCTTTCGTCTTTTTTTTCTCTTTACTTTTAAGGCAGCCACCTTAACATTATATTAAAAAAAGAATTCTGGGAAAAACCCCCCAAACCCATATTGTGACAAATCACTTGGTGTATTTCTTACTGCCTGTGGAATTGGTCTTAAACTGAATCCTTCCTCCATCTCATAATCTTAAGAAGGTGTCTGCTTGGTGGACATTTCATTATTTGTGAAAAATTAATTTATTTAATTTATTATTTATTAATTTAATTCATTTATTGACTTATATTCTGCTTATTTATTATGAACTGACTGAAAGGTGAGAAATGAATATGTATGTAGTCCTCGATATGATTATTTAGCAAATATTCTGTGGGATATTTAAATGCAGCCCTACTGCAGAGGAGTTACATTTCGTGTGGTGGATGTACTCAGTAATACTCCCTGCACTGATACGTGCTGGGGCCAACCAGCTGAAAAGCAGCTTTGTAGATAAGGATGAGGTGGACACTAACTTGAATGTGAGCCAGCAACATGCCACTGCAGCAGAGCATCCTGGGCTGCATTTAACAAAATATTGCCAGTGGTTCAAAGAAGGTGATCCTTTCCCTCTATTCTACCCTCTACTCCACTACACCTGGAACCACTGTGTCCAGTTTTGGGCTCCCCAGTACAAGACAGGCATGGACATACTGAGGATTAAGGGTCTGGAGCATTTCTCCTATGAGGAAGGGCTGAAAGGACCGAAACTTCAGCTGAAGAGAAGGCTTGGAGAGGATCTTACCATTGTATATAAACACCTGAAGGGAGGATGCAAAGAGGACAGAGCCAGGCTCTTCTCAGTGGTACCCAGGGACAGGGCAAGAGGCAGTGGGCACAAACTGAAATGCATGAGGCTCGTTGTGAACATCAGGAAACACTTTCACTGTGAAGAGTGTCTGAGCACTGGCACAGGCTGCCTGGAGAGTTGGTTGTCTCCTGCCTTGGAGGTACTCGTAAGCTGTCTGGACATGTTTTGGCTCTAGGTGGCTCTGCATGAGCAGAGGGATTGGACAGAATTAGCTCCAGAGGGCCCTTCTAGCTTTAACTCTTCTGTGAATATCAGACATCACCTTTAACCTTCATATTATCTCCTGAAACCTCTGTGATGCCAGGAGACTCCTGTTTCTTAAGAGGAGCTGTTCAAACTTTTGTCTGATTATTTTGATTTAGCAAATGGCCAAGAAATAGTTGTCCTCAGAACTAAGGACTAGTATAGACGGTCACATGTTTTAGAAAACCATTAAAGTACTTCTAGTTATCATATTCTGTGCTATAAGATGCATTACAATAGGCATTTTGTTTAAATATACGTGTAAAACAAACAAAAAAAAGCTCTGAGAGAAAGTCTAAAGGGGTTTGAATTGCTTTGCAATTTCAGCTTACACCAAGTTTCTGCAGTTACTACTACATGTTATTCTGACATTCATAAAGCATTCTTTCCTAAACCAACCTACTAGCTTCAAGAAATGTTTTTATTTTGTTTCCCATACTGAATCCATTTTTTGTTTCTGCTTTGAGAGCAGAGTTATTCCTGAAATGAAGGAATAATAAAAAATGCTGTAGGTCTTTTTACCCTTTTTTGTCAGGGTGTGGCGAAGTGGTAGTCCTTCTGTTTCTGCTTTTATTAAAAAGTTTGTTTGAATACAGTTTTTGTTTCTAGTCTTAGTTTTTTATGTAGAGATGGAGAAAAAAAAATTAAAAGGATGATTATTAGTATGATCAGGGCCACAGGCCTGGAAAATAGTTGTGAGTTGGATCTCAGTGTGTTTAGATCAGGCAGAAATTAATTACTTTGTAAAAGTATCTTCTTACTAGAGGACATTCAAGTGAAAATGGTATATAAGTAAGAAAAGTTAGGAATTTGAGACAAATATTGGAAACGAAGTTGTCAATTTTAATAATAAATCAATCTTTGAGCAAATAACTGAGAATATTAGTATGGTTTTCATCTTGCAATGTCATTTAAATTTAAACTGTCTTCCTAGGTGATAAATTAAATTAAACATAATTTAATGGGCTCAAGACAAGTAAAAGAGTGAAATATAATAAGGTCAGTCTAAATCTTAGTGTTCCTTTCAGGTTTAAGCTTTATAAATATAAACTTTCTGGAATGTATGAGTTAAATTTCTTTCTGTGTCTATACTCATAGAGCAGGTTCTTCAGTGGTCTGTTATCTAATATTTATTTAATCTGTACTGGAAGAATAGTTCTGTTTTACTCATGTTCACTGTACTTTTAACAGCAAAACAATATTTGCCATCATTAACTACTAGACCTATTTTTTTCCCCTTATCCTTGTTTTTATTGGAGAAATAGTCCTGACCATTAAATGGAAACAGTTACAATCTATAAAGGCACAACTGAACTCAACTGTGATTAGTCTTGCAAATGTAGTCCGGCATTGCAAGGAAATAAGATGAGTGAAATGGCTACGCTTGGTTTCACTTCAGTAGATTGGCAAAACAAGCTCAACATGAGGGAGCAGCATGCTGCAGTAGCCAAGAAAGCCAGTGGGATGCTGGGCTGCATCAGCAAGGGCATCACCAGCAGAGATAAAGAAGTTGTTACACTGGGAAGCTGCCACATGAGAAAAGGCTGAAAGAGTTGGGTTCAGTCAGTCTTGAGAAAAGAAGGCTTAGGGGAGACCTTATCACTGTGTTCTAGTGTTTGAAGGGTGGCTACAAAGAAGATGGAGACTCCTTTTTCACAGGAAGTCACATGGAGAATGTGGGTAGTAGGTACAAGTTATTCCTGCAGAGATTCCAGCTGGGCCCAAGGAAATTTTTTCATGAGAACCATCAGCCATTGCAAGAACCTCCCCAGGAACGTGGTGGATTCCCCAACATTGAGGGGCTGGAACTTGTCCAGAGAAGGACAGTGAAGCTGGGGAAGGCTCTAGAGCCCAGGTCTGGTGAGGAGCAACTGAGAGACCTGGGTTTGTTGAGCCTGGAGAAAAGGAGGCTCAGGGGAGTCCTACTCATTCTTGTCAATTCCCTAAAAGGAGGTTGGAGCAAGGTAGGGATCGGTGTCTTTTCCCAAGGAACAAGGAATGGTGAAGTCCCCATCCCTGGAGGGGTTCAAAGAGCTTGTGGGTGTGACAGTTCAAGACATGTTTTAGTGGTGATGCTAGTGTTGGTTTGATGGTTGGACTTCATGAACTTACAGGTCTTTTCCAACCTTAATGATTCTATGATTGGACACTTGTAAGATTCATCGGGACAGGGTGCTGGACTGTCTTGTCTAGACTGTGCTTTTAACAAGAAAGGTTGGATCAAATGATCCTTGAGATCCCTTTCAACCTGGTATCCTGTGATCTGTGAATTAAAATCTTCATGTGAAACATGAGTTGTATAGTAGTTTCAGGGTGGTATTTATCTGAAAGTATTGTCACCGTATAACTGGGTAGGGAAACGAGTGTACTTACTTAGCACGCTTGCAGAATCCCAAAGTAAAAATAAGTACTCTTTTTATTAGAGCTGAGGATAGAACACATATAGGAAGAAATAAATGCAAGGAATGTTCTGGCTTGATACATTACAAATTTTTATTTCACTTAAGAGAATCTGATAAACCTGGTTACTCTTATAAATTAATGTAGCAATATGCAAATTGCTTGTCATTCCTTGAAAGCTAATTAAGTTAAAATTATATCAAAGACCTTTTATATATTTAACATGGTTTAGGCATGAGATGAGCAAAATAAAAAATGAAATAGGTCTGATCTATGTAACCATGGGTGTCAATATTTTGGTTATGCTCATAAAACATAGCTTGTCTATCATTTAGATGTTAATGTAAGAATGAGATTATTAAATATTTTTTAAAAATTCTACAGTTAAAATAGTGTCATCTTTGTATGGATTATTTACATAGAGATCCCTGCTCTCTGGATTTCTGCATGCACCTCCTCATGACCCTTGGAAGTCATTGAAATGCAGGTTTAAGGAAGACTTACAACATTCTACTCAGCATTTTCTCTTGTGCACCAAATGGCTCCTTTCAAATGATATTAGTAGTATTTTTCCTGTTTTCTATCCTTGGACACTGCCACTGAAAGCAGTGGAGGGAGATTACAGGTGTCTAATTGATTGAACTAATAAGAGATCTTTCCAAATGGCTGTGATTGAGGAAAACTGTGGCTACTCTTGTTGAAGTGAGTACATCAAGCCTTACTCAGTGCTGTCTGATTAGTTACATGCTAATTTTCATAATTACTTATTTTCCTAATATATCATTCTCCCCTTGAAAGCTTTTCTTTTTCCCTGGTTGATTTTATAGTTTAAGAAGGGGTGGGTGATTTCTTACTCTGTCTTATACAGAGCATTGATTTTAAGGTCCATCCTCATTGTCTCTCAGAGCTTCTGTAATCTTCGTTACTCCTGTGCCTTTCTAGTCCTAAGTGAAGTTTTCTGTTATATCAGCACGGTTACTGAAACAATTGATGATGTTTCTGCTTGCAGCATTCTTTCAAGAGAATTCCATTGCTGCAGAACATAAAGTGAATTAAGCTAGAGGTGAAATTTCTGTTTACAGATTGATGGAATAAGCGAGACTTTCTACATTTTGCAACTTTTTATGCCTGAGTTTAACTTTTAGACATTAGGATAGTTCAAGAACACACTAATACCCTTAAATTCCATTAAGTACGCTTCTCTGAGTAAGATAGACAGGAAAAGAGTTTTTCGTCCAGAGTTAGTATCTGTGGAGAATCCATGTATAGAAAAATACATTGCTTTCTAAATAAATAAAGTAAATTCAAGTCATTCAACTTGGGTTCAATGAAATTGGAATGAGGAGACCCATACGCACTCCCATATGTGGGACTGTACAGTTCTGAGTGCAAACATCAGTGCAGGCAGGTGTGGAAGCAATCTAGAAATTGACATTTCAGTGTCTCCTGAGGTCCATGAGGAGGCACATGCAGAGAATGTGTTCTCACACATGATTATCCAGAGTTGTGTGGATCTGTGGAGAAAGATATTTGGAAAGTTTATTTAATGGTAAGTAATTCTGTTTGCATTGCATACAAAGTGACTATGTACATAAAAATAAATTCAGCTTCATTATGTTCTGGTCTGCAGTGGTGTCTTTGCATGTACAGTGTGTAGATAGTTCTTTTGGTTATTTTTGGGGTATTTTCTTGAACAAGCGTAAACCAAACTCCCAGAACAGTATGTACAAGTATTCTGACCCCAGAAACATTCAAATTACAAAACTGGTAGGTATCCTTATTCTTGGCTATGGCCATTGTAGTCAGTGGAGAAACAAGGATAGAGATAATCTTGTTATCTGTGGAGATAACAAAAGGGCTGTTTCTATGGCTAGTGGATGCACGTATTTTGTCACACCTCGACAGGTAAGCTGCACAATGCTGCTGCTTTTTTCCATTTTGAGGAGCAGGGGCACAGCATGCTTTTGCAAGTACAGGTGGCTGTAAACTGAGAGAGCTGTTGAGAGATAAGTAATGGTTCTCTTTGAAATCAGATAAACTGAAAATGTTGCATTTGCACATGCAAATGTTGACTTTTGTCTAATGAAAATTTCTTGTTGCTTTACTTTGAGGTAAGCAAGGTTACTAAATTTCTCAAGGTATTCTCTGCATACTGTATTTTCTTGGCAAAATTCCTCTGCTATATAATACTTAGGTGCATAATGGGTATTTTCTTAATTTGTTCTAGACTGATAATTTGTTCTAGGCTGATTTTTTACGTGAAGATAGTATCTTACTGATTTTTGGTATGTAATTTGAGAAAACACTGTTCATCTCAAGCACTTCAAAAAAAGAAACAAAACCATATATATAAAGTGTTAAATAGGAAGTATGGGCTTTAAATTTTTACTGAGTTTGGAGTCGTGTAAAAGGAGTTTAATTCTTTAGTAGTAGAATAATGCACTTTATTTTCTTGTGAGATATCTATGCTTAGAGAATTAACCTAGCTGATAGATATGTACATACTTAGAATGAATACTACATCACAGATCGCATCCAGCAAGCTCCTTGGCATGTGCATGAATCTGAAATTTAAATTGATGTTTTGCTTGATTCAGAAAAAATTTGGTAGTATTTTATTTGTGTATTATCTTCATTTAACTTTTGATGCTTTCAAAGACAACCTGATTATATTCTTCTATGTTAAAGCTAGGTACCGGTAAATGTTGAATTACCTAGATAAATATTCTAGTACATCTTTATTAAGACTATGCGTATGTCTCTCTTTATCTATATAGACACACACATTTTCATTTGTCTTCCATATCATTTGGCAAGGAAAGAAATTTAAATTGCCTTCTGCTATTTCAGTATCTCTCACTGGATGAATGAAATATTTCTTTTTGATTCATGTGCATAAACAGCAGACGTGTAATTGTTGGCTGGTCTGTTTTTACCTTTCATGTTGTAAAGCAGAAAAATCCACACAAATACATTGATGAAACTGAAAGTCACAAAATTATTATAATTAACTTCATTTTTCTTTAAAGATTCATGCTAGTAGAGATTTTAATATCTCCCAGTAATTGGTGTTAAAAGCGAACAATTTTGCAGCCAGGTTTGTAGTTTACCCAGCTTGTTGCATGTTCACTCTTAAAAGTAAATGTAAAAATTAGAATTTTCTTTCCGTATACTTCTGCCTCATGCTCTAAATTGATATAATGTGTAATTTTACAGGAGGTGCTGCATGTTGCAGGGGTGGAAATGCAGTTAACAGCTGCTGTTTCATTTTTGACTGTTCTGCAAGAGGAGTCAGTGTCCATTCATACGTACTCTCACTCCTTCCTACACATCATTCTCCAGAACCTGGAACACAGAGATGCAGGTCAGGGCAATACAACTACATTGATGAGTGATTACTTCTGTATATTTTGTTTCCTTAGTGACCATACAATACTGTGTGAAGCAGTGAGTGCAGTCGCTGTGACTTTGTATCTAGACTTTCCATGAATGAAAAGAATTTTGAACGCTGACCACTTTACGTACTGGTATTTAAACATACTTTAATTAATACTTCAATGAAACATATAGCAAAAAAAACCCCCTTTGTCTGAAGAACTAAATCCTAAAGTTGTTACTGAGTCCAAGCTTCTGCTGAAGTACCAGAATTTTGAAGCTGAGAACTTTGTAGTTCAGGGTTGGACTAGATGACTTGCCAGTCCAAAACATTCTGTGAAAAAGGAGGGAGAATGGTTGACCTTTCTTCTGTGGTAAATAATTTTTCTTAATTTCTCTGACACTATTTTTAGGACACAAATTAAAAAATGGTCTCTTGTAAATTTGCCACTTTTTGTGTCGGTGGATGTGTAAAAGGATATGCTTTTAAATGAGGGAAATAATCTTTTCAAAACAAAAAGGATCATGAGGGTTTTTTTATACAGGAATTGAAAAAGTAGAAGAAATGGGGACAGAACTTGCTTCTCAGGTATCCTGCTTCTTAGTTTGAATTCCTAGATGTTAGTTCAGTGGCTTTTGGATAAGTAGCTCATTGAAGAGGTGTCTGTGACAAGTGAGAAATAATTCTGTAAAACTGATGTGTGTTCTGTTGTACTTATATGTACAACATGACATATAACCTGTTTCTTTGTCACAGGTGTCAGCAATGCATGGCTAGAAACTCTTCTTGCTGTAATAGAAGCTTTACCAAAAGAGACTGTCAGACATGAGGTAATAATATTGTCCCACTTATGCTAACAACAAATTAAGAATATTTTATAAGACCATATTTCCCTGCAAGTCTTGTTTACTTCAGGAAGATTTGTGGCAGTTCTATGCCTGTGAAAACAATGGTGGTTTTGGGACATACTGTAAGAGAGGAATGTGCTGAAGGGTGAGACATGAAGGTCACTTAAAAAAATCTTAGTCATCTTCAGCAAATAAAGACTATTTACTGTAACACTTGCATTGCCCTTGTTATTGTCGGTAACGTTTTCATGTATCCTGTTTTGGTTTACAGGATAGTATCTCGTTCTTTGTTGTCTTAAGCTATGTTTTGTTTGCTACTGGACTAAAATTCTGATCAGGGACTTAATGCTAGAGAACCATTGCATTGTACATTTTGGTTGTTCTTGATTTACTGAAAATCTCATGCACTGCAAACACTCAGTTTTTCACTGTATAGCTCAAGAAAGAGGAAGGAAATTTGTCACGAAGTCATATTGTCACTTCCCTTTACTCAGCTAATCTATACAATTTTTTTATATATTCATATTTAATTAAGTTTTAAAGCTTTGCAACAGGCAAACTGTTTATAATTTAAAGCAATATAATGATTTAAATATTTGCTTGTTTATGTAGTATTAAAATACTCATTAAAGTTAGTGGGTCACTGAAATCCATCACTGTTGACAACATAAACTTCTAAAGGGTGAAAAATTAAAAGGTTTGCGAAAAAAAGGGGGAGAAATTATTTTATTCACCTCCAAAATCTAAAATATGCCATTTAAACAAGATGGAATTTCTCCCCTCTTTTTTCTCTAGGAACACATCTGTAAGTTTCCAGAAAAACTTGCTTTTGGGGGATGACTGATAAAGCAGTGTTAATTTGGCAGCTAAACAGAAACCTGAATCTGAAGCGGGGCTTTTTGTGTTTCACTGAAGGATCTGTATCAGAAAACATGAATATTCTAGTTGTTAATATTTTTTTTTGTAAGTAGAAATCATAGGACAATCAGATTCCAAGGCTATAAGGAAAGGTGTATGTCAGCCTAAGCCAGTGTCCTGTCCCATTGGAGTGGCTGTCTATACCAGTAGTTTGAGTTAGTATTACTAGATGTGGTGTGGTTGCTGTTTTAATTCAAAGACCAAATAATTAACATACAGTTTTGTAGATAACTAATGATATGTTCATTTCTGCAAGGTTAGAAGCATGTGTTATGTACTAATTCTAGTCTGAGTGATCTGTTTGTCCTTACAGTGGAAAGATTCTCTCACCTCAAAATTTCAGCTGGTGAGAGGAGAAGAAAAATGCTTTTAGGATATTGTTATATTTTCCCACCCTGTGTATTATCCTTTTGTGGAGCTCTGCAAGAGATCCTGAGTGAGGAAATGTGGCAGATTAGAAGAGATGTTCCTTTTAGCCTGGCATCTGGATTTCTGTGATTATTTCTGGGGAAAAAAAAAAAAAAAAAATTAAGTACGGTGTTTTGTGGGCTTCTTAGTTTGTTTCCGCCACCACAGAGGTGATCCCAGAAATGACAGCAGAGCTTCAATAAAGATGCAGGTCTTCTGCATCTGTATGGAAGTGAAACCTTGTCCTCACAGGTTCCCAAAGCCCAAAGGATGCATAACTGAGTGGTTTCATTGCCTGAAAACATCAAACTTAACATCAACATCAAAATTATGAGAAAGGACCTCAGAGAGGCTTCTTTTTCCTTTCCCTCCTTGTTTCTTTTTTTTTTTTTTTTTTTTTTTTTTTTTTTTTTTTTTGTGCAGGAACATATGTAACAACTTTTGTGAAAATTAGTAGCTAATAGCTATTCATATACATATTCATATATACATATATATGTATATTCATATACAACTTAGGACTAAAAAAATTACACAAGTAGACAGATGTAAAACTGTGGCTGTGATGTGAATACTGAACTATGATTTGGGCCAAGATATGGTTTTAATACGCTGTAATTAGCATATTACTATTAATAACTGAATATTAAATATGGGTTTCCAATAGACTATTAATGTACATAGGCATTATTATCATTAGTGCTAATTCCATGAAAGGGGTAAAAGACATTTGGGATATGTTTTTCTAGATTTTTTTTTAAAAGAAGAGGAATACATTATTAACTGCTCATGTTTCTTATGCTCACATTTCTTTTTTCTTTTGTATAGATCCTGAATCCACTTCTTTCCAAAGTACAGGTTTCTCAAATGCTTCAGTCCCGCTTAGTGAGTTGTAAAATCGTGGGAAAATTGGCTAGCAAATTTGAACCTCATATGTAAGTAGACTGTACATATATTTTCATTCCACACTATATACCAGTATTTCTTTGTTAGTGGGCAGAAATTACTCAAGGAAAAGTGGAGTTTATTGCAAAAATTAAATGCTTTCATTTTACACATCTCCTTGTCTGGATATTAATTGTTAATAAAAAAAAAAATGTTCATTATGTATCTTTTGTAACTCTAAACCTAAAGAGTTTCTCGTCATAATAAGAAGAACCGTTTTTCCTACCTTTTCATTTGTCTAAACAAGTGTAGTATGTACATATATGTTTATGTTCTCCCTGATTATATGGAGATGTATCAGGAGCCACTGATGTTGCCCAATGGTTGATGAAGCTCTTGGATTCAGTGTCTGTGGGTTTGGACAGTGATGCAGAACAGGGAAGCAAGGACAAAAGCGAATCTGAATAATTTACCTGCGAAAAGCACTTGGTATAGTGCAATCTTTGAACAGCTTTCTGTTCTTACGATAATAGACCGATTTTACCAAATGCGTTTCCTATGTAGGCAATTGGCAGATGTGATTTTGCATTACAAAAGAAACCCACCGAAGGCAATTAAATGCACAGAAATCATGTCTAGCTGTGGAAGTGTGCTCTAATAATGATTTTGATCTGCCTCAAAATACAAGAATTCAGTATAACAGAAAAGATAAACAGCAGGACCATATGAGAGGACATTTAGGAATAAACTTATTTGAATTATGATTTTTAATTTTCTTCAATTTAAAAGAACTAGAAGCAGCCAAAAGGGAGCTATCTACAACTTCATTTGCTTTGTAGACTACACTTGTCAGACGTGCAGAAGTTAATGAGCATGGAAAAGTAGTATTCTTTGAGACTGTAATCAAAGCCTTCGAATCTTTGTCTTCAAAATTCATAGAATTACTACAGAATCACAATTGCTTTTATTTATTTGGTGTTACATTCTCATTAAAATAAAATTAATTTTTGGATCACTTGGAATCTGAAGAGAAATAATGTTAGCATTAGCCATAATAATTTCAAATAATCATACCTTTTTTTTGTTGTGGTTCTTTAATATGGTTCCTTGCTGTTCAGAAATAGGAACCCCCTTGTTTCAGTGAACAGACAGTAGTACCACAGAAGATACGTGTTAAGGTGGTTGAGAACTTTCTGGGACATACTGATCCTCTGGTTGAGTGCTCTGAGTGCAGTTTAGAGGGCTGAAAAGAGACTTGGATACACAGGTTTAGAATGTGGCAGGCTGACACCTGCATGACACTGTCTCATTCCCCTTGTAGGAGGGATCTTGGTATAGGCTCAGGAGACATGTCTGGCCTCAGGAGTAGGCAGTATGTAAGCATATCTTCACATTCTTCTTCAGAATGGCACCATTTTTCCTCATAAAATTTATACCATAGTTAAAAGCCTTTCTTTTGTATTTCACAACTCCCAGGTTATTTTATCGAGTATTGAAAAAGTCCTGACCTTGGAACAGAACATTAATTTTTCTACCCTCTGTTCTAACAGCTGCTTAAAAACAATTTTTTTTTTTTTTTTTTTTTTAAGTAGTCCCTACTTCAGAGTATTCTAAAACGCCAAACTCCCAGGGCTTTGTATAATTTTTGAAACTGGAGGTCAAATTTTGCTGTAAAAGTAACTTCATTTTCACCAGGATGAGTGGATGGTGTGCAAGCTGGCTTGAAAATTTGTTTAGCAGTAGCTTCATGTTATTTCTCTTGAGTTTTGAAACAACATAAGGACTTGGAGATATTTTATGAAAACTCATGACAGCATCTTGGGCAGTGAAAGGAAACACAATGGCTGATTCTGCCAAGTTTTAATATGTGTTTTTTTACTTAGAATTCAAAATAGTTATTTTGTATCTGCCATTGATTCAACATAAAGGCTTGGGTCTACTTGCATAAAGGCACTATGGTACTGAAGCTTTTAATCTTAACTTGTTTTTCTACTTCTCAAATATCTCTTTGGTGCTATGTGGATATCAGAGATGAGGTATTAGAGGCAATTAAGTGGAATTTGCACTTCTATTTATATAATTCTTTGTATTCTTACAGTGGAGGTTCAAAAATTGTACCGAAGATGGTTATTAAATGAGGACAGCATCTCCAAGTCTACCTACTAATTTTCATAGTTAAACAAAAAGATGAAATATGAGCAAATTATAATGAATGTAAATAATCCTTTTTCTGTTTCTTTATAGCACACGTGTTTGTCTGATGTACGGTGTTCTTTTATAATTGCAAATTTTCAGAAAAATGATTTGCCATGTGTGATAAATAAGTTTTAAAAAAATTGGGCATTAGAAGTAATATATGGGTAAAGTTTGAGTAGTACACAGTGGATTTTATAAATTCTTGTTCTGCATGCTAATAAAAATATTCACATTTTTAGTATTAAAAGAGAGATTCTTCCATTGGTAAAATCACTGTGCCAGGATGTGGAGTATGAAGTGAGAACTTGCATGTGTCGACAACTGGAACATATAGCTCAAGGAGTAGGGTGAGTACAATTTGAGTAACTGCCTTTAAAACCAAAATCTTTCTCTAAAATACTTAATGGTAACATAAACACTCCTTTTAAGATTCTGACTTAATTTATGTGTGCACAGTAATGAATTTGGAGTGTACAGATGTGTTCTTAGGAATTGGCTATTGACACCTGGCTCTTTTCCTTTTTCAGATTATTTTTTGTCTTAGTAAATATTGCTAAACCATACAAACAACAGGTTTTTGTAAATAATGGGTTCATCTATAACTTGAAATAATTTCAGTTACCCATTGATATTGTTAGGTATATTTAAAAATGGAATAGAATTATGCCAAGTATTAGCAGTTTCTAATAATTTCTGTGCAGTTCTTTGTGAAAGGATGGTAAATGTGTTTTGTAAGCAAATTTCAGTTTCGATATCAACTTTTACTCTAAGCTTGAAGACCTTCAGTGTTGCACATACAGAAATAGAAAGTCTGGAACTGCTATTTTAACAAATAGAACATGTTAACTAACCACACAGGATTGTTCTCTGAGTGAACAAAAATTTTAAAATTCCAGATCTGTCCATCTGTTACTGTGTCAGGGGAAAAAAAAAAAGACTGTAAATTCTCTTACAAACTTGGAGAAATTAGCAGTAAAGTTCCCCTGCCCTGTGTTACACAGCAGGGATAGATTAGATCTTAAGAGTCCTTCTGACCTTTAAAATTGTGAATTTATAAACAAATCGAAGGCTGAGACCGAAAGTGAAATGTAATATGAAAGATATGGTAAACACGCGCTTCAGTTTGTTAATACTGGTGTTTGGAGAAAAGCTGATTTAAAAATTTTGATCTTTTTAAATGGAGAATTATGTTGTGGGTCAGATTCTGAGTTATTAAAAACCAAAAGCAAACAACAAAAAAATGCCAAAACAAGAGCAAAGAAACACAACCCCTCCAACCCCTCCCTACCCTCTCCACCAAAACAGATACCAACCCCAACCAAAAAAGACCAAACAAAACCAAAACACCAGAAATCCTGAAAAAAATGGGATTTACCTCTCAGCCATGGAACGCTGGAGAAGTGTAGGTTCAGGCAATGATTTAGCTTGCTCAGCTACAGGGAATGAATACTCAGATCAAGAGCTAAGCATTACTGCCACCTGCTTAACTTCGTTTTGGTAAGATCACGAAGGATAGTAATTTCTAGATTCCTCGATAAACTTGTCTTTATTGCCTACAAAATAATTTCATTTATGTGCTTTAGGCAGCTCTTCTGGAATCTCCCTGTCCTTCAAAAGTTCAGAGTATGTGCATAATGTGAAAACACAATATTACTCATATCAGTAGTTATTAATTTGTCTTTGTACTTATTTTTATCATGAAACATAGATTGGCAGAGTAAATCACTTTAACATTTTCCATATTAATTTGCTTTGGATTTAAAAGAATTTGTGATTACAGAAAAGAACAGAGTACTAGTCAATATTGTTGTTATTTGTAAAAACTTAAAATTTAATACATTACTAAACTGAATTACTGAATAATTTGAACCTGCATTTTTTTTTTTTTTTACTATATACTTGTATCTCTCATGTCTTTATGTATCTCAAAATGGAATTCTGTTTAATGGAGGTTAGAGATGAGTGAAAGGTAGGGTGCTGTTTACCTTCAGAGAGTGACCATGTGGGTTTTTTTGTTGGTTGGTTGGTTGTTTTTTTTTTTATTATTTTATTTTTTTATCCCATTATCTACTGAGTTTTGAAGGAAGGAACAGTTCTGTTATATTAGGTTGAAGTTTTTTGATGCCACCAAAGTGGAAATCCACAGAAACAAGTTTCCCAAGCATTTATTTTTTTTCTTTTTTGCTTCCTGATTTCTGGGCCTTGATTTTAGGTTGCAGTCCTATCCTTTGCTCCTCTGACCCTTCATAGGGCAGATATTCTTGTCTGTCTCACTTTTTTTCCTTCTTTTGTTACTGCTTAATCCTGTGAGATGTTTTTGATGTCTTATTTGAGATAGTCTGTATTTCCTTGGATTCCTCTAGCCTTCTTAGGTAACTCTACTATGGTCAAGAACTGAGAAACAATCATATGAACTTGGCTTTGGAAACTATTTGTGACAGACAATACAGCCAAATAATTTTAAAAAATAATGCATGTTATGCTGAGTACAACAACTCTTATCTAGGATATAGATCTAGTTAAAAAATATTCCTTTCAGATATAACTGGAAGCATTCTTTCTTTTAAAAGATTGCCCTGTTCTTTGGCTCAGGCTATTGAGAAGCAAAAAATTGTTTCAGTGGTAGCTTTTTGGAGTGCTCACAGTTTGTGTGAATCTGTTTTTAGCAGTTTTAACTAAATTGGATGTACTACACCTGGGAGCTGAAAGTCTTAAAGCAAAACAGGTATTACACAGTGGCAAATGACAGTATCACTGTCAATTTACCTAGCCTTAGAATACTGGTTTAAAAAGGCTAAATACATAGTTATCTATTAGTGGTGTGTTCTGTATGGTTTTTTTCCTTCCTCCCCAATACTCGTTTTATCATTTATGTACCCAGATACACTGCTCTCTGTCTCTCAGGCTTTTGTCTAGTCCCTTGCCAACAATGTAGATGCTTTAATTCTGAACTGTTGATATTTTTGGTATGCAAACTGTTGCAGTGCTTCATGTTGAAGATAAACAGGTAGTAGGAAAATAAAGACAATTAAATAAATGGAAATAAGTACATCTTTAGGTGAATGCTGAAGGCACAATGTGACAACAGTCCCAATGCTTTTTTTACTCTTTAGTGGTGTTACCACTAAATGATATTGTGTGATTTTTCTTGTAATCTTATATGAACAATTAATCCTGTGTTTGGACGAATACTGTCCAGCTACAACTTCATTTGCTGGTAACAATAATAAGCTCTGTAAGGTATAAATCACTTAGCTGATTATAAACATTTGCAAATGTTCTTGTTTATATTGATTTACAAAAGGGACAGCTGTTAATTTAGTCTGTTTGGAAGGGGTGTTCTGGGGCATTTTTATTTCAGTAAAGATCTGTCATCCTGGAGGTTGTGATCAGTTTTGTATTAAAAACTATGATTGAAATGGCAAAGTCTAAACTCTCCGTACACACAGTTGCTCAAAGCATAAAACATAGTTTTGATTTTGTCATCTTGCTCATGTAGTGTAATGTTACCAGGGTGCTTCCCTGCAGTTTTATGTCTTGGGCAGTAAAAATATTGAAGGGCAAATCTCTGTTATAAATTGCTGAGGTCCCGTTCTTGAGATGTGGTGCTTACAATAGCTTTCACTAATCAATGAGCTGACCAAGAGCTCGTACCTGAGAGCAGGACAAAATTGGCTTCTTAATTAAAATGCAAACAAATTCAAACACTAGAAATCTTGACTAATATAAATGAGCATGACAGGAAAACAAGGTGGAAAAACTGGATATGTCTTCCCAGTTCTTGTTGATAGTAGTGCTGCAAAAAGATATTTTGACTTCTCAAAGCAATCAGGAATCAATTATACAATGTGACAGGGGAAATTATGCTGGTTGATCAATCCTACAGAAGCTGTACTTTTCCTCAAAGAATCTCTTTTTCATCTTATTTATGCTAGTCACCTTACTGTGCAAATATTTCTGTGTCACATTTATTTGAGTTCAATCCAAAATATAGTTTCAGGTTGTCAGGACCATGATATGTCCAGAGACAAAAACTGACAAGCAGAACCCGTTCTTTACTCCTTTAAAACAAGCTTAAAAGGCAGTGTTTGCACTAAAACCATGTCTTCTCTGAACAGTAGTTGCTTACCCTCTGTAAAGAAGGCTCATCTCTGAAGTGTAAGATTTCCACACGCTTTAATCAGATATGACTTCAATAATTTTGGCTGTGGACCATTACACTGAGCAGTTTCTGCATATCTAATCAGAAGAGTTTTTCTAGTGACACAGGGAAGTAGCTGGATTCTTGAGTTTTATCAGACTGCTTTTTCTCTGATTTATTTCATCACTACAATATCACGAAAAAGCATACATCTTTTTTAGTGATGAAGTTTCACAGTTTAAACTTGCGTGTTTCTTCAGCTGAGATTGACTGGAACTTTTAATTTCGTTTTCAATTTCTTACAACTCTGTCTATTTCTCATTCTTGGCCACCTGGAGAATGTCTAAATGAGTATTTCAAGGAAGAATACTGTGTTGCTGTAGCAATTTTTTTTTTCAATATATACTTTCTTGTGACTGCTTGCCTCACTTTGCAGGACAGAACTAACGAAAACCGTGGTGCTTCCTGAATTAGTAGAACTGGCAAGAGATGAGGCCAGCAGTGTACGCCTTGCAGCTTTTGAGACATTAGTGAATCTCCTTGATATGTTTGACGCAGGTAAGAATTTAATTTAGGCTTGCTAGATTGGTTCGTAATGCTTTAATGCATCTTACAAGTGTGTTTAAATGTGTTTTGTTTTGTCTACATTCTTCAACATTTCTGGTTTTGTTTATTGTTTTATCCTTCACGTATTTCATGACTTGCAGTGCTTTACACATAGTAACTTTTAAGGAAGGAGAACCAGTTGTCCATGGTATAATTTATCTTATGCCAAGTTTCTAATGCAGTGAGGCCAAATGTAATGAGTAAAATTATTGTATGAATGAAAGGAATATTGGGCTGCTAATATTATCTAATACTGTCAATAAAGAGAATACAAAATATTAGCTCATGCTTTTTTTTGCTGTTAACCAGGTTTTGCCTCTTGTAAAGCCAGTCCTAACTACAAACTGCAGCCTGCCTTCTGAGCAGAAGAGCACTGACAGGGGCAATGATATAACATTTCTGTATCAGTAAACCTTGCAGGTTTTAACGTCCAGTGTTATATGCCAAATGAATTTGTTATTTTGGAAGGGAAAATATTTCAAGTCCTGTAAACTGCAGTGTGCACAGCTGATAAGTTTTAGAAGTACTAAGCATTAACAATTGCTATTTACTCCCTTTAAACTTGTGGGTATATGGCACTGAAAGCTTTCCTTGCAGTGAGAAAGTATGTATATATTAGCTTTTCTCTATTTAAAACAGAAAATATAAATGTTTGTATTTTTCTCAGCAGTCTTTATCTTTACTCAAATCAACATGCATATTTCAGGCTTCTCAAAGTGTAGGAGTAAGTGTCTGTGTCTTCATGTGAGGAAGGAGTTCTCTTGCATAGCAGTGATGGGTTACCTATGCATGTGGCTCTTGGGTTCACATCACAAGTTCAGTTAAGCATTGGTTGATCCAAACTTTGAGAGCTACAGTGACTACTCCAGTATAGGGGAACATTCTGTGTAACTGCTGTGCCTTGTCCTCCAATCAACTGCTGTGTCTAGATTTTTTCAGGGGGATGTGGAAGACAGTAACATATATTATTGATATGTTTTATATATATATATAT
>NW_008615571.1:0-7816 GCF_000691845.1 Merops nubicus
TTCTCCTGTGAACTGGTACCTAGACAGTTGTTCAAGTACAGATGAGTATTTCTGTGTAAGCACAGTATTTTGCACTATTGAGTTCCATTCATTTTAGATTACTTCTCTAAATATATCAGGAATATTTTAAATTCTGATCTTTTAACATCTGTAACACATGCAGTCCTTCCCTGCTCCATCTCCAAGTTTAATAATCATACTTCATACTCCATCTTTAATGTCTTCAATGAAAACATCAAATAAAACCTGATACAGGACCAAGGCTCACAGAACTCCTTGCAAAACACATGTATTTTCCTGGGTTACATGGAATTATCCTGTGGATACAATTACCCAGCCAGACTTGACTTTGTGCCCCTTTCATTTTCTAAATGAAACAGCAGTTTCATTTAGAGCACAGTTCACTGGCCTGTTCATGAGGATATTATAGGAAGTACTGCTAAAGGCTTTGCAAAAAAGGAAAAAAAAAGAAAGAAACAATATTCAGGCTATATGACATCTGCAGCCACTCCTTCACCCTCCTGTTAAGATTCCTAGAGTGAAGTTGATCAGTTTTGGGCAACTAGAAAACATCTAATTTAACTTTATTCTCTAAGCAGGTTTTGCATAGTTTAGGCTAAAAATTTACCCCTTTTTTCTGGTAATAATTGCACTGTCTGCTTGCTGTTGACATTTTTAGTAAATATTGATGAAAATGGGAGAAAAGGACATTAAACTCTTTGACTTTCTTAATGTCCCCTGCTTATAGCACCCCCCATCTTTGAGCAGTGGTCCAAAAGTCCCTTTTTTCTCTTACCACTGTACCTGTAAAATTTATTGTACTCTTTTTTGCTAGTTGCATCTTGTGCCTTTTTTCCTTACCAACTGTATACACCCTCCTAGCCCCACCATGAATGGAGTATTGTGATGGGCTCTCAACCAGCTGACCTAGTTTCTACTTCACAGTCTCTCTCTCTCTCATGCTTGAGGTGAATGAAAAGGTTGTGAATTAGCTGACTTCTGCTGAATTTCTTTACTTTCCTCTAAAATGGTATAGGTTGCACTCGGTTTCTTATTAGCATTTCTTGAAGGAACTGACAGTTCTCCATAATTGGTTTTTCCCTTAGATTTGCCTCTTGTGGGATCTTCCCTATCCATTCTTCCAGTTTATAGACATCTGCCTTCTTGAAATCTAGTGCTGTCAGTCACTCTGTTGGATCAAGTGGCAGAAGCTATGTTTGCTGCAGTACTGATTTCCTTTAAAATGCCCTATCTGGCAGTAGAATTTGAGTCATGTTACACTGCCCTCTACCTACATGTAGAACTGCTGCTCAGCTGAGGAAGATAGTGACAATTACAGTATGTATTAGCCCTTAAGATTTAGGCTGTTGTTCAGAATTTAGCATAAAGAATGGGAAGAAAAATATAACTTTGGAGAAACCTTCTGTAAACCATTATTAATTGTCCTTATAATGGATCTCCATCAATGAATTCTGAGGATCCATGCTGATGAAACATTTGGAACACACAAAGTCTTTGTGATGAGAAATAATCCAGACTAAGGTATGCAATGGTCCTTGCCATACTTTGTTTACTAAAATCTTACAACATTATGCATCTGTTTCATGGTATGAGGGGCAGACAGTGGCCATAATGGGGGAGAGGAATAAAAAAGCAGTAAGCTTCACTTCAGGCAAAAATGTCTAATCAGACCACACTGGACCTATGCCTTGGAGGAACAGTGACAGAAACTCCCACTGACATCTAATGCAAAACCAGCAAGACTTCAAGGTCCTACTAAAACCCTCTAATGTTCTTTAATGTTGGTTGACACCATTGTAGATACCTCCTGGACTCTCTCATAGGTCAACTAGAGATGGTCAAGGAGTCAGGCCAAGTGTGATGCTTGTATTAGAAAACCTTCCTATTACAGACTTATTTTTACTGACAGCCTCATAATGCAAGTTTCTTTACTAGCACTTCAAGGTGATTTGGATCCCCTAAACAATGAAAATTAATTATCAGTAACCAGTCCCAGCTACGGTCAACTTTTGACAGGTGTCAGCTAACAAAAATGTGGCCATCATACTGGCAACGCGGTGTTGAAAGCCAGAGGAGCAAGCCTTGCCTATCGTCAGAGCAGCGGTGATGGAACAGGCAGGTTGTGGAATGACTGCACGCCGCAGCGGCTGGGGAAGGAATGTGCAGTGTCGACACGCTATCTAGTGGCTGCACCGCTAATGACAGCACTCCTGGAAAAATCACTTCGGACGAAAACGATTTGTAAGTGAAGTCTGCATGGATATGGAGACAAAATTGTTGCTGGCAAGTTCTAGGCAGTCATTGCTGTCATTACCAGCAGTCTGCTGGGCCCTGGACAAGCAGTTACGGTTTCCCTCCTTCACATATGGACTGTGTTCTCTATCAACCAATAAACACACCTGCCCAGTTCGAGTGCTTCAGGTACAAGTTGAAGTGTTTTCTTCAGCTGCTAGATTGTGCAATATTTTGTGAGGTAAAAGCAGATAATCTCGATATTTTAAACTAGTATTCAGTAATTGAAGGCCAGATGTGTTCTCTTCTAACGGGGAGAAGTGATGCCCATCCCTCAGACCACAGAGCAGGGAGAGGTGAAGATCACGCACAACAGCGTTCTCCCTGCTTGCTGTTCCTGCCAGGGATGTGACTGGCCTGCAGTAAATCCTTCACCACTTTTGCTTTGCTATTTATCTTATCTGTGGGATGGAGATAGTACTGTTCTAAGCAACCAAAAAGAGTTACAGTTGACAAGTTCTTCAGCTGTAAAGGCTGTATTTTCTATTTCACATATATTTCACACATACATGACCTGTACCAGCATATTGAGGGTACTGCATGAGCCACAACTAGTACACAAATCACAAAAAGAGAGTTACAGTTGATGAGTTCTTCATCTGTAAAGGCTATATTTTCTATTTCCCATATATATATATACATACACACATACATGACCTGTACCAGCATATTGAGGGTACTGCATGAGCCACAACTAGTACACAAATCAGTTACATTAAAAAAGAAGCCTGGCTCACCATGGCTGTCAGTGATTCTGTGCTTCCCTACTTAACTGGGAAAGCCCCCTAGACAGCTGTTAAGTGCACTTAAAGATAAATGGTTTAATTAAGTATGTGTATTTGTTTTAGGAGACTGAGTAAAGACATGATGATGCAGGTTTCAGCTGGGGTAGTTTCTTGAACTGTTCTTTCTAGGAAAGGAGGAATTTGGGGTTAATCTTACTTCATGTATCATGAAATCTAAGGTGCTAATTTTGTTTTCCATTTTTGGTGAATAATTTTCCTGTTTATACATACTTCTGAACCCTTAAACCCAAGTTAAAAATAGTTGGTAAACAGTGTTCACATTACCTGCATTTAACAGTGCTTCTGTGGTGCACATCTTTTGCCATAAACAATAAGTAAGTATATAAATACAGCATAAGTATATAGATGTGCCCCACAGACAGTTGCTGGACTAAGCTTACAGACTGTGCTTGACAAGAAAACCACAATTTTTAAGAGCAATGCATAAAAATCAGTTCCTTGGTCTTGCTCCTTCATTCCAAATAAATCCCAAACTCAGAAGCTTATGTAATAAGCATGTAAGAGTTGGCAGGTCTACAGACAACCTGCTTTAAGTCCTCAAAGATGAGGAGCTTAACCTCTTCTTCCCTCCTACCCACAAGCATCTCCTACACTTTCTTCTGACTCAGCATTCACTCTGGATTAATTACTATCAAAAGAGAGATTTAAAAAGTGCTTTTAACTGAAAGTAGAACTTTCTTTTTAAGGTGACTGCTAGTAACAGAGATGGACCTAAAAATACATCAGAAAATGAGATACGTTTCTCACTAGGACTTCCAGCCTTCTGTGTCTAGCTCCAGAGCACACAAACCCCAACTTATTTTTATTGCTTGTACAACCAGCACAACCCTGGTCACAAAAGGTATCAAAATAAATAATTAGTACAAGAAAAAGGTCTGACACTCAGGATTCATTGCACAAACATTTAAACAGAAGAAATAATTTCTTTTACAAACGTGTTTCTTTTGTAGAAGAATAATTTTGTACAGAAAATAGCTCTTTATACATTTTATGCTAACATTTAAATCTTCTATTAATGGATATTGATTTAATGCAATTCAAGATTTCAGTTATGTTTTAGAGACACCAAATATCAATAATACAGCAATACATCACTTCTCTCATATCCTTAAAGTGCTTGACTGATCAAGTATGAGTCAAGACACTGAGAACATTCCTAGAACCATGTTAATTTGCAAACACCCAAGTAACTTCAAACTTAATTATGAAATACCTCCTGAAAGTAATACTGTAATCTAAGCGTCAAGGAATATGAACTTAAACATCAACAAGGCAGCATTACTTGCTAACTTAGATGATTCTGCTCACTAATACTGTAAAAAATCAAATTGACCAGATTTTTTTATATTAAGCTAGTTTACTGTTAATGTGACCTTCAAAATGAGATAGCAGAAGCTACTCTAGTAATGCTATATAGCATTAATACAACATGTAATTGTAATAAAAATACTTTCATTTTCTTTAGAAAACACCACAGAAGGTAGAAGAAAAAAAATCATCAGTAAATTAAGATATAAAAAGTAAATCCATGAAGGATGAGAAGAAATCAAAAAATATGTAGATATTATATGTAAAATATAAGGGTATGCTAAGAAGTACATATATTTAATAATACTCAATTTCTTCAAAGACCGTGTTGAAGTCCCTATGCCATTATGTGGACCTCAAACATAAACCACATTGAAAAGTTTTTCTTCTCCAATTGCCTTTTCAAGCACCTGTACTTAGATGCAAATTTCCTTTGAAATGGTAAGGTCGTTCATCCTCAAAATGCAACTCTTTGTAGGGGTTTTTTACATTTAAACAGAAGATGGAAGCAAAAAAATACCATATAACCCAATGACAGAAAACCTATAATTTAGATTGTGCATCTATTTAGTATTCATACACAGCTACTTAGGAGTTTGCCAGCTGTACCCTACATGGTGAGTACTGCTGGTACTTCCATGCTTCAAGATTCAATTGTGTAGCTACATGTCAAACATGGCTCTTGCTCCAAGTTAGCCAGTCTCTTCACACACACAACTTTCAAATCAATTTGGCCAGAACGGGTACACCTCTCCTTCTCACAGCACAGAGGTTGATATGAGACAGTAATGAATCACATTATACTGGTTCACATTTCCATGTAGTTAGAAGGAGAAGCAAGCTCCCTGCAAAACTTTATTCCAGTGATTTTGCAAATTCTGCATAGTCTATGTATCCGTCATTGTTCTTATCATCATCTCTTAAGACATCATCTATCAGACTAATCAGCTCTTCTTCTTTCATTGCCTGGGTATGTTCACCACCTTCCTACAAAAACAAAACAAACAGTTTAGCAGTGTTTCTCATCTAGTAGCACATACAACAGATTATTTGCAATTCATTCTTTTGTTAAGCTGTTCCTGTTTGGTATCTAATTTGGTGCTAAGTTTTATGTAATCATTTATACCAATATAATCAACTTTTATCAGGTGCAAGCTACAAAGTCCAGGTTCTGTGGACTTCAGAACAAGTACTCTGTATCCAGTTAATATTCTTAGCCAATAGTTCCAAAAGTTGAATAGCACAGTGTATAATGATGGATAATAATCTGACAGATGTATTCTTAACTTGAATCTTTTTGTGGTATAGACACCATAGTTTCTATACAGTACAGAACTATTCTGAACTGTAACTGCCAAAAGGTCAGTATGAGGTACTGTGTTATCATTGTCCTCCTAATGATTTGTGTCTTCCTAGTTTGCCCTTATATGTTCCTAGCTGGAAAGAGAATCTGTTTAGAAAAAGGCAGAGAGTGACTGGCTCTTCTAATACTGATTTCGTGCAAGAGGTCTCTTACAGTTTATGCATCCACTGTAGGAACAGTTTGGAGTTGAAAAGAGCAGCCTTAGAACCCTGAGCAGCATCGTATCTCATACTATTTCTATACACACTGAAGAGAATTATCCCAGTTTGGGTAAATTCCCTTTCTATCCATCCCTGCCTACCAAAGCATCCCCCCTGTCAAATCATGTTCACTCTCGAGTCCTTCCGCACTCTAACGCCTAAATTACAATGAAGGCTTCTGGAAAACTGCAACGTGACATGGAAAGCTGTGATAAAGCTAGCACATTTATACATCAAACCAAAACCATCAGGAGGAAAAATAACCTCATTTTCAGGCAAAACCGTAACTGCACTGAGGATGTGTTGTACCTGTTCTGTTCCACTGTAAGCTGCTTTCAGAGAGTCAGATCTGTTTTGAAACACATGCGCCCTTACAAAATTCTACCTACCTCTTTGTGGACATGTGATATAGCAGTAGCAAGCTCTAAACCATCTAATAAATTATTGCCATCATAATCGTGCATTTTGAAGTAATGAAGCTGCAACTCTTGTGGAGACATCTCAGATTCTGGTTTCTCAATGACACCTTCTAAATGTTCCATGATGTGGCTAAAAAAAAGGAAAAAAACCAAACCCCACAACATACCTGTTAGTTAATATTTAAAGCTCTGTTTACATCAGATTCAGTCTTTGATTGGACAGTCAAGTGCACAGGAAATACTGTTTCTCTAAAAGCACCCTGGATAACTGAAAGCTACCGTTTTATACTAAGATGAAGGGGGCACAAAGGTTGGTTGTTACAGGTGCCGTTATGGCCTCTAATACTTCAGATAGCTATTTCTATTTCTTCTGGCCTGCTTAGCAGGTTATTAAAACAACATAAGCAATGCCCCAAATCTCCTTTTGGCTGTCTTCCAAAGCACAGGAACTGGAGGAAGATCTTTCTCAGTTGAACATGAAGTATTCTAGAAGATTTTATTTGCTGCTACTAGTTTTGTCTGTATGCAGAACCAAATGTGAAAAAACCCCTCTCATGCTACCTGATCAGCATATGATTTTGTCTAAAGTATGTTGCTCTAGGTAAGCAGGATTCCTGTAAGCAAATCTTTCTAGCTTGAGTAGGGCTAACGGCTCCAGAGAGACCTTTCTAGGTCTAGTATCTCTACAAACTTACTCAGCAAGCATGCCTCATATCTGCCTCTAGCTGGCCATACAGCATCCTGAGAAAAGAAGGTGCCCCTAGGCTTAAGTCCAACTCACGTAACAAGACTTAAGAGATAAGCAAATCATTAAGAAGTAAAGTTTACATTTTTAGAACATGGAACACATACTCTTTATCTTGTACCAAGTTCTTATCGAGGCGAATATTTGCATGTTGACTCTCTCCTACGTGTTCTTCGGCTGAGGCAGAGATGAAGCATGCAGCCAGAACGCAGAACAGCAATCGTATGCTAACAAGCCTTTGGGCCATCGTGATCTCCTACAAGAAGGAAAACATTCCCCCCCACAATAAAAACACAGATTAGAAAAGCAATCTACTTTCAGCAGATTGACGGAGTGCTTATAAATAACCCCACTAAGTTCTAGAGCAGAACTTGCTTCAAGTGAAATGCAAGCAAGCAGAAAACCAACGAACTCCAATTCATAATTTATGTGAGGGTCTCTATTTCAAGGAAGTACGCAGCAATCTTCAGACAAGGACTGTTTTTTTTTCACGCAGCGAGCGCACACTCCTCGCCACGCTTGGGTCGCCATGCAGCTTCTAGACATCCCACCGTGCCAGCTGCAGGCAGACCGGCCGCACAGCGGCGGGAGCGAAGGTCGCTCGCGGTACCCCAGGGGCTGCATCCCGCCTCAGCCTCACGCCCCCAGCACCGCACCGCTCT
>NW_008615572.1:0-301 GCF_000691845.1 Merops nubicus
CCCCCCACTTTGCCTTGCAGAGCTGGACGGTGTCCCCAAGACCACCCTGTTCAGCGTCAGCCTGGACGCCCTGGCCCTGTGCCTGCTGCGGGCGGGTGGCTACCAAGTGGCATCTGTGGCCCTGGCCAGGAAGCTGCTGAGCCCTGAGAGCCAAGTCTTCGTGGGTAAGGGACCCTTCCAGCCCCAGCACGGCCCCTCCTCTCCCGGGGGGGGCCGGGTGGTGACCCCAGGACCTTGCAGACACCCGGGCCATGGCCGTGCAGGCGCTGGCGTGCGCCTACGGGCACGAGGAGCTGCAGGA
>NW_008615572.1:444-2646 GCF_000691845.1 Merops nubicus
GGTGGTTGGCAGCCCCGAGGCTGCTGGGTGCCTCTCCCAGGGCTGCTCCCACCCTCTCCCCCCTCCCCTGCAGGCGCTGGAAGCCGCGGAGAAGTTTTACGCCCCCCGGGAGTGGGACTGTGCCCAGGCCTTCGCCAAGGTGTGCCAGCACGACTACCAGCAGCCCATGGCCATCGCCCAGGTCCTGCCTGCCCTCGTGGGCAAACCCTACCTGGAAGCAGGTAGCCTGAACTGCACGGCCACCGAGGGAGCGACCCCGGGCGTGGAGCTGTCCCCGGCCACGCAGCGGGGGACAACTGAGGGTCAGCAAGGTACAGCTGCCCCCAGCAGAGCACCCCCAGAGCCCACGGGGGTGATGCTCCTGCCCTGTGCCCCGTGGCACCGTGCCGGGCACCCACCCAGCCCCTCTCCCCTCCCAGAGACCACCATCACGGTGCACTACACTGTCACCAACAGGCTGCAGGGACAGCCCTTCAGCTTCCAAATCTCAGTGGAGGTCCCAGCTGGCTCCATCCTGCTCAAGGTGCTGGAGGAAGCAGAGAAGGAGGATCCTGAGAACTTCAGGTGAGAGATGAGGGGGTTGGGCAGGAACCTGGCGTCGTGCCCTGAGCTCACCTGCTTCTCAAGGAAGCAGAAAATCTCTTGGATTGGAAAAGACCTTTCAGCTCCTGGAGTCCAACCCCAGCCCTGCCAGGTGCCCACTGCCCCGTGTCCCTCACCCCACATCTCCACGGCTTGGAAACCCCTCCAGGGGTGGGGACTCCACCACTGCCCTGGGCAGCCTGGCACAGCCCTGGGCAACCCTCCAGGGCAAGAAATTGTTCCTCAGGGACAACCTCAACCTCCCCTGGGGTGACTTGAGGCCCTTTTCCCTCCCTCCAGGCTCCTGTCAGGAGCTGTGCAGAGCCAGAAGGTCTCCCCTGAGCCTCCTTTGCTCCAGGCTCAGCACCCCCAGCTCCCTCAGCTGCTCCTCCCCACACTTGGGCTCTAGACCCTTCCCCAGCAGCTCTGTTGCCCTTCTCTGGCCAAGCGCCTTACAAGACTCGTTGTCTCTTGCAGCTTCAAGACGGAGAAGACGTCCTGGGGCCCCATGGTGGTCTCCATCCATGGGCTGGCTGCCAACACGGACGACAGGACCTACTGGAAGTTCCTCAGTGGCCAGGATGCTCTCCAGGAAGGTGAGTGGGGAGGTCTGGGGGGCACGGGGGGAACATGGAGCCCTGAGCTCACCCCCATCCCTCCACCACAGGGGTCGGCACCTACAAGCCACACGACGGGGAGCACATCGAGGCCATCTTCAGCACCTACTGAAGGCACCGAGGGACCCAACGTGGGGTCAATAAAGAGCCATTTGCAGCACGGCCCCGTGGCTGTGGGTGTGTCTGAGGCGCGAGGGGGACCTGGGGGGTCTCTGTCCTCTGGAGCCACAGGTTGGATGCGGGTGGGATCATTCAGGGAGGGGGGAAACAGGGGGAAAGGCCACCTGCAGTGGGGAGGAAGAGGAGGCCCCATGAGGAAGAGGAGGTGGCTCCCAACACTGTCCCCATCCCTCCCCACGGGGCTGCATGGGGACACCCCATTGAGTCCCCGTGGGGTGAATCCCACCCGGCTCCACCCACCTCAAGCTCGGGCCACAAACGCTCCTGCCCCCAGCTCACGACTGCAGCTCTGGAGACTCGTTCCCTGGAGCCTCCCCAGGGCCTGTTGGGCTCTTCCCCAGGTCGCTCTGGACGTTCTCTCTGCTCCTGCACTTCAGCTCCATCTGCTCTTAGATCCCTGGGCCACGTAGGGATCTCCCCAAGGTCCTTCACGCCTGCTGGGGTTCCCCCTGGCTGAACAGTCTCCAGTGTATCCCAGTTTACCAGAAGGGCTTGGAATTCCCTGGGAGTCCAGCCCTGGGAGTCTCACCTCAGCCTTGACAAGATCCCAGTAAGCGCTGTCGAGAGGCGTTGAAAGATCTCTCTGGTTGTCATGCTTCATCTGGAAGCTGCTGTGGACGGGGGTGGGCTCAGGGCTCATTGGGAAGTGTCGTTACCGACACCCGAACCCGCCCAAGGTCCTTCCATCTGCTGTGAAAAGGGGACCAGTGGGGCTTTGGCATCGCTGCCTCAGAGGAACTGGAGCAGTCGCCCACCTTGCCCGGGCTCTGCCAGGACACTTCTGTGGTGGGGTTGATGTGGGTGGAAGGGCACACGACGCCGG
>NW_008615572.1:2680-4232 GCF_000691845.1 Merops nubicus
AGATAGGGAAGGAAATCACTGAAATCCTCCTGAATGCTGGTTTTGCCATCAAACGAAGTAAGGTTAAGGGACCTGCCCGAGAGATCCAGTTTTGGGGAGTAAAATGGCAAGATGGGCGTCACCAAATCCCAATGGACGTGATCAGGAAGATATCAGCCTTGTCCCTGCCAGCCTCCAAAAAGGGAACACAGGCTCCCTTGGGCGCCGTGGGTGTCTGGAGGATGCTCCTCCCAGACTGCAGCCTGATTGTGAGTCCTCTCTACCAAGTGACCCTGAAGAAGAACGATGTCAAGTGGGGCCCTGAGCAGCAGTGAGCCTTTGGAGAAATGAAAGGGGAGACTGTGCACACAGTAGCCCTCGGGCCAGTCCGGGCAGGACAAGATATTAAAAACATTCTTTACACCACAGCTGGGAAGAATGGTCCTACCTGGAGCCCCTGGCAGAGAGCAGCCGGGAGACCCGAGGCCGAGCTCTGGGGTTTTGGAGTCACGGAGACAAAGGACCCGAGATCAGCTACACTCCAAGTGAAAAAGAGACACTGGCAGCATAGGAAGGAGCTGGAGCTGCCTCAGAGGTGGTCATCACTGAAGCACAGCTCCTCCTGGCACCTCAACTGCCGGTGCTGGGCTGGGTGTGCAAAGGGAGGGTCTTCTCCACACACCATGCGACTGATGCCACGTGGAGGAAATGGGGCACCCTGATAACACAAGGGGATAGAACTGGGAACTCTAGGCGCCCAGGAATCCTGGAGGTGATCACAAACTGGCCAGCGGGCAAAGATTTTGGGATGTCACCAGAGCAGGAGGTGACACGTGCCGAGGAGGCCCCACCATATAACAAACTGCCAGAGGAGGAGAAGCGACATGCTCTGTTCACTGATGGGTCCTGTGGCATTGTGGGGACACATCGGCGGTGGAAGGGGCTGTGTGGAGTCCCACATGGTGAGTGGCTGAAGCTGCTGAAGAACAGGGTGAATCCAGCCAGTTTGCAGAGGTGAAAGCATCCAACTGACTTTAGATATTGCCAGGTGGGAAAAGTGAACAGTGCTCTAACAGGGGAACTCCAGCCAGTTCCCAGAGTGGGGCCACAGAAGGACATCAAAACCACCAGTGTGTGGATCTGGCTGCCAAGACTCGAGTGCCTCAGGTGGCCCTGGACTGGCAGCATAAGGGTGAACCAGCCAGAGCTGGGTGGGCCCACGACACCTCAGAGCACCAAGGGAGAGACACAACCTACAGATGGGCTGGAGACCGAGGGGTGGGTTTGGCCATGGACACTATGGCAGAGGTCACAGCACCCCAGAGAGAATCGAGGGGATCCATGGGACTCCCTCCCGAAACAGCCTCATGGGCCCCTGTGCCACGGGGCACGGCCTCGAGTGGGTCTGTCACCTCCCCTGTCACCCACCAGCCCCTGGGAAGAGTGAAAGACACAACGGGCTGCTAAAAACTACCCTGAAAGCCGTGGGGGGAGGGACTTCTAAGCACTGGGCCACCAACTTGGCAAAGGCCACCTGGTTGGGCAGCACAAGAGGATCTGCCCATCGAGCTGG
>NW_008615573.1:0-2700 GCF_000691845.1 Merops nubicus
CTTGCTCAGGAGGATGTTATGGGAGACCGTGTCAAATGCCTTGCTGAGGTCCAGGTAGACTACAACAACCGGTCTCCCTGCATCTAGCCATTCAGTCACCACATCATAGAATGCTATCAGATTAGTCAAGCATGATTTCCCCTTGGTAAATCCATGTTGACTAGTCCTGAGAACCTTCTCTTCCATGTGCAGATAAAAGTTCTTTATAATTTAAGGACATTTCTGTTTTAAGGAGTAGAGGATAATAACTGCTTATCACAAATTCTGCTTCTAAATAAAAGCAACCTACGAGTTTCTATAACCAAAGAACTCTGACTTGTTACAGACAAACCCAGTAATGGAATGAACACTAATGAGAAGACAGTAAATCTAATAGTCAGTCAGGCAAATTATACTTTGTAAATTTGTTGAGGAACAGTGGGCCCAGCTGACACAAGCAGACTTAAGCTTATGATGTAACTGAAACAGGGTTCAGGACAAGAGGGAAAGGAGGCCAGTGTCTAAGGTCAGCCTGGGTGCCTATTATATGTGAACTTAGGGTGATTCAGGTCATGCAAATTTAAAAGACATGTCTGAATGTTCTAAAACCTTTTAAAACAGCAGTTGACCTGGCAGAGCTTCCTGCTTAAGGAAAGATCTCCTGACTCTCCCTGGAGCTGGGTCCCAGTCGTTTCAGACCTTTGTAAGTGTGGGCTGATTGGGTGAGAGTTGCCATGTGTGCACCTTTGTCTTATTTGTTTAGCTTTCTGGTCTGGCTGTTTCCCTTGCTAACTCTGGGAAGCCTTGGTTCTTTGTTTATACCATCTGTTGTGGGCCAAGTTGTATCTTTTTTGTGTTTGTTGGGGGTGGTGTCAATTATATATGAGCTGGTTGACTTGTTTGTACCCCTGGAGCTCATTCATGTCACGATGTTTTTGCTTACAATACAGTCTACTTATTGGTTTGCCTTTCTGCTTGTTGTATCATTCTTGTTGGGCCTAGTCATTGGCAGAACAGTGGTAGAGTGACATTGTCAGCCATTTCTCTCAATACTCTTGAGTGCATCTCATCAGGGCCCATGGGTTTATGTATGTTCAATTTCCTTATCTGATCAGTAACCCAGTCTCCATTGACTAGCAGAGAGTCTTCCCCCTTCCAGGCTTTTTCTCCTACAGCCAGGGTCTGAAGTTCTTGAGGGCTGGTCTCAGGGTTAAAGACTGAAGCAAAGGTGGCATTCAGCAGCTCTGCCTTCTCTGCATCCTCAGTTACCAGGGCTGCTGCCTCATTCAGCAGCGGGCCCATACTTCGCCTGTTGTTCTTTTTACTGCTGATATATTTGAAAAAGCCCTTTTTGTTCTCTTTTCCTTCCTTTGCTAGTTTTAGTTCCAAGAGGGCTTTGGCATTCCTTACTGCCTTCCTACACGTCCTGACAGTTTCCCTATATTTCACCCAAGCAACAAGTCCCTTCTTACATGAGCTGTACACTTCTTTCTTCGATGAGATTTCCTTCAGAAGCTCCCTACTCATCCATGCAGGTCTCTTAGCCCGTTGACCCGATATTTTACACATGGGAACACACCTATCTTGGGCTTGGAGGAAGTTGGTTGCACTGGAAACCGCATGAGGCCCAAACAGAGGCCAGCACATGGCTGCAAGGAGAGGAGGCTAGCTTTCTTGCTGACTTGGGGGGGAAGGGGGAGAGGGTGGTTACTGAAAGGCATGATTACCACTCAGATGAACACTCAAAGGCTAATAAGAAAAACCATGGGCACCCAGACAGAGACCACACACAGGAATGCAATTGTTCAGGCAGCTGGCTGCAATCAGTGCTGGAGCCTGGTGCTTGATATGGAGGGTGGCAGGGACAACACCTGTGTTAGATGTGAGCAGATCAGAGATCTGATGCTCATGGTGGCAGAACTAAAAAGTGGAAAAACTAAGAACTACAAGAGACTGTGAAAGGGAAATTGAGTATGTCCACAGTGTAGTCTCTATGGACCCAGGAGAGGAGTTAACTCCTAGTGGAGCAGGGGGTTTGATATCATCCCAAAAGCAAGCCCCTCAGCCTTCAGGTAGCAACCCAGATGAGTGGGGTCAAGGGGAAGAGGTCTCTGCCTGATGGAAGAAAAGCAAGTGGGGCAAGCGTGCTACTTTAAGAAGGATGCTGCCTACTGTGCACTTGCAGAATAGGTATGAGGTCCTGCAGGAGGAACAGGTAGTCAGTAACAGTAAGGAATCAAAAAGGCCAGAAGCTGCACCAAAGGCAGGTTGCCTCAGGCCATCCATCAAAACTGACCCTGAGAAGAAACCTCAAAGGGTCGTTGTTGTAGGTGACCCCCTAATGAAGGGGGCAGAAGGCCCAATATACAGACCGAATCCACTTCATAGGGAGGTCTGCTCCCTCCCTGGTGCCCAGGTAAGGGATGTTGTAGATAAGATTCCCAACCTTGTGGATCCTTCAGATTACTACCTACTTCTGGTCTTTCAAGTGGGTAGTGATGACACAACAATGAGACTCAGACTCAAAAGACCCTTCAGGACCTTAGGGCAACTGCTGAAGGGATCAGGAGCTCAAGCTGTGTTCTCCTCTAGCTCTCTAACATCGGCATTGGACGAAAGAATAACTAGGAAGAGACAACAGGTCAATTCATGGCTCCAGGGCTGGTAACAGCAACAGGGGTTTGGATTTTTTGATCATGGGACCAGAGCTGCAAACAACTA
>NW_008615574.1:0-2961 GCF_000691845.1 Merops nubicus
AAGGAAAGAGGTCAGGGGAGATGTTAATACCTTCACACCCAACAGGAGGAGTCCTCCCTGTTAATGGGCCCATCCATGCCTTGCCCCATGACTCATACAGAGCTCCCTCCAGGAGCTATTTCTGTTTAATGGACCATCAAGGACCCACTGCATGACTCATAGACTGATATCAACCCATTGTGAGATGCTCCACCCAGGGGGCTCTCACCTGGATATAAACTGGGGTTCAGGACAGCACAGGAGGCCTTACCCTCTGGATTTCCAGAGGACAAGAGCTACCACATCTTTTCTACGAGACCACTGTTTCATCTGGACTGCTTCCACCACCCTAACTACAGTGTGTCAGGTTGTATTCTGACTCTGTCTGTGGTTTCCCTTTGCATTATTGCATTTATTTTATTTTTTCCTATTAAATTGTATTTCTGACTTGGAGTCTCTCACTGGTTTGCTTTCAAACCATTACACCACGATAGTCCACTGTTGATCTCCATTCCCCATTAGATTTTCGCACTGGCCTTATACGACTGTGAAAGCATGGGTGAGTTTTGCTAACCACCCTTTGACCCTCTAGTTGATGAATCAACTTCTGGATAGGAGAAAAGAGTCTCGATTAATATGATATTGTCATTGATGCACCATTTTAGTAGCAATTGGCACCATTTTATCTTCAACTCTCATCTGCCCCACGGCAGTAGACTCCTCTGAAAGTCCAGGCACAACAGCCAGCTGTTTAATGTCCTCAGTCTCTACAGCTATTATACCAAATATACACTGACGCCCTTTTGGGTCCTTATAATACCCTTTCTTGAGGAAGTCTATGCCAAGGATTCATGGGACATCTGGAGCAGTCACTTGTGGCGTATGAGGGCACGGACCCACAGATAACACAGCAGAGCAAGTGAATCCTTTAAGCAAAGCAAGTGAATAGTTTATTAAGCAAAAAACACACACATTTATCCTGTTCAGATTGCGAGCGTACCGACATATAGCCAATCAGCAAAGAGCATGCCGACATAGAGCCAATCAGCAAAAAGATCATGCGCTGTTCACGTGATACCACATCTCAGTCAACAACACACTTGGCAGTTATTCCGTCTGCTTGCAGACTGTTTCTTATCATTGAGTTCCTCCTACAGACAGCTGCATGTTCTCTTTGTTTTAACTTGTTCTTTTCTCATACTGCAGATCAAGCCTTTCCCAGGCCTTGTCCTCTAGGTAACCCCATATTTCCCCTTTTCTTACATACAGTTACATTAACACGAGCCATAGCAGTCATAAGTCGTTTTTTACTTTAATTTAGTCTATTTACAATACTCCATATTATACACAAAAATAACAAGATCATAAAGGTTTTTTTAAGGCTTCTTGCCTATCCCCTAAACATAAGACTGCTGCTTCCAAGGCCTGTATATGAGTCATAATATCCTCATCAGTACGTTCTTGTGTTTGCAGTTCTGCAGTGACATTTGACAAGGCTTTACCATCAACATGAGCGGTGTGAACAGATTGTGTTAATGAGGTTGTAGCCACTGCAGCAAGTCTGGTTGGAAATACTCCATTTTGAAGCTGTATTTTAATTGCAGAATAATAACAGTATTTCATAAGTGTCTTTCAGGATAACATCGCAATGATGATAGGATCTAGCTTCATCAAGTGCTGTCCAGTAACAACCTAGGATTAAGACTGTAACCTGTGGATGCTAACCATGATGAACTCCATAACATCATTCCTGCCCTGAGAGACTGCTATGATTGATGGAAATCTGCAATCATGTACTTAATGAACTTTTCTATAGAAAGAAATTGTAACTTAGGGATAGATATGACGTCAATTCAGGAGGATTTCAATCATTTTCTTCCCTTTCCTGAAGACGACTTCTGCTGTGTTTCCCCACACAATGATGTTGTCAATATACTACAGGTGTTGTGCTGTTTCACCCTTCTCCAGTGCAGTATGCATCAGGCCATGGCAGATGGTGGGGCTGTGTTTCCACCCCTGAGGAAGTTGATTCTAGATGTACTGTATGCCCCTCCAAGTGAAAGCAAACTGTGGTCTGCACTCTGGTGTTATAAGAATGGAGAAAAACGCATTAGCAATGTCAATCGTGGCGTACCATTTAGCTGCCTTTGACTCCAATTCGTACTGAAGCTCCAGCACGTCTGTCACGGCAGTACTCATCACTGGTATAACTTCATTCAGGCCACGGTATTCCACTGTCAGTCTCCATTCTCCATTAGGCTTTTGCACTGTCCATATGGGGCTGCTGAAGAGTGAGCAAGTTTTGCTGATCAACTGCTGGCTCTCTAGTTGATGATTCAGCTTCTGGATGGGGATCAGGGATTCTTGGTTGGTGCAATACTGCGGCTAGTGCACCATCATGATAGTGACTGGCACCTGCTGCTCTTCTACCCACATCAACCCCACCACAGAAGGGTCCTCTGAGAGCCTGGGCAAGGTGGGCAACCGTTCAGTTTCCTCCAAGGCAGTTATAGCAAAGGCCCACCAGTACCCTTTTTGGTCCTTGAAATACCCTCTCCTCAGGTAGTCTATGCCAAGGATGCACGGGGCTTCTGGGCCAGTCACAATGGGGTGTTTATGCCACTCCTTCCCAGTCAGGCTCACTTCAGCTTCCAGTACAGTGAGCTGCTGGGATCCCCCTGTCACCCTGGCAATACAGATTGGTTTGGCCCCACTATATGATGACGGCATCAGGGTACACTGTGCACCAGTATCAACTAAAGCTTTGTATTTCTGTGGGTCTGATGTGCTGGGCCATCGGCTCCACACAGTCAAGTAAATCCACCTGGCTGGAGGCAGGGCCCCTCTAATCCTGATCAGAGTCGCTCATTTCTTGTGAAAATGACTGAGGTCCCATCAAGAGGGTCAGACATAAGATCAGCTCTTCTGTTCTGTCTGGACAATTTCCCACTAGACACTTGTCCTGGTTTGGGGTAGAACAGA
>NW_008615575.1:0-21477 GCF_000691845.1 Merops nubicus
TTTAAATACATTATTATATATTTTTTATTCAGGATCTTTTGTTGGAAGACTTAAATTACTATAAAAAAAGCCATATATTGAATGATAAAAGTTTATTTCCAAAATGAACAAGCATCTGCATGTGTTTGAGATCAGGAAAAAAAACTTAAATTTTTTCTCTCCAAGTAAAACCCCCATAGCTCTCATTTTAACAAATATTTTATGGTTTCTAGGCTATCACAATCTGTATGCTGAACTTCTCAGAAATTACAATTTCCTTACACTGGGTCTCCAGTTTAAAAAAAAAAAAAAGTAACCTTTTTCTTCTAATACCATGTTAAAAATGTAATTAATAATTTTGTAACTGCAGAAACTGCTTTTTACTCAGCTTTCTAATCAAAATCATAATCAACATTGTATTGATTTAATGACTGATTTACAGGAAGCAGATGTTACGTCTAATGATCAAGCACCAATATTCAAGACATTAATACCAAATTAATAAGACTGTTCAACACTGACAGGTACGAGTGTATACATGCGGAAACAACATATTAAAATATTTTGCCATTTCAAAAAAAAACAGATTTTATATTACAGCAGCAGACTGAAATAGAAAATTGATGTAGTACTCCCTAAAATGTCTGAAATATACTAGAATGATTGTAGTTATCTTAAACAAAACAAAGCAACCATATACACACTAAACCGACTTGTCTCCTTGTACACAACTACTATTTTTTGTTTTAAACAATAATTTTCATTCAAACTCGCTAGAAGTGACATGTCTGCATCTGTCTGGTATCATCCTGGCCATGGTTTGTTTCTTGTGGCCTCATATTTGCCTCCTAAATAAAATCAGTTTTACAAAGGGTTTTTATCAGTAACCAGTTAATCACTATAATCCTTATTAGCTTTAACAACCACATAATCCCAAATCATCAGGATTCAATAGCATGAGAACACATAAAATGAGATTTAAAAAAATCTAGAAAGTAAATATCTTCAAACTAGGTTCTGGCTACCTGGAATGTTGCCTTCTGTTTTTCTTTGTCATTAGCACCATTCTGCCTCAAATATCAATACAAAGAAATACTTGTGCTAACAAAGCTTGCGTTTTACAAAACTTTTAAATCTAATTTGGCTATTAATTCATGTGCCCAGTTATCAACACTGACTTCATTCTGGTTGCCTTCTTCTAGTTTTTAAAAATGCATGCATGTTTGAAGTATAAAATTTTATTCTGTTACACTTATCAGAAAAATCTTAGTCAGTCATCAACATTTATCAGGAGACACCATACATCTCACATTACTTAAAAGTGTAACAGTTTTGGTTACCTACCTTTGTCAAAACTTTATTCATAAATACAAACTTACCTAAAAATGTAAAAGTGAACCAGTTTTTTCATCATGTTTCCTTAAAATACATTTTATGAAAAACTTTAAACACTAATGTATGTAAAGCTATCATTTTTTCCTGCAAATACTCTATGGCTCAACAAAAAAAAATATTGATTCTGAATCAATATACATCTCTGAATCTGTTAAAAGTCTGTGCAATAAATCCACTATTATCTCCTAATAAATTTACTGGATTTATTATTTTTGTTAAATACTGAAGGTAGTAGTCCTCTGTAGAAACATAATGATGTAGTATTTTGAAAATTCAATGCCATGATTTCAATACTAAAGATCAACAGTCAAAACTTCTGTTGTTTCAGCACAAATAGAGTGGATTTTTTAAAAGTCCTCATCTATGGATAAAGGACATAATATATTTATCTTACATGCAAATTTCTAGCCATACACAGTAAGTTGATGCAAATAATCTGTAAGGGTTTTTTGCCTCTAGTGGTTTTAAAGCCAGTTTGTAACAAAATACATGTAACACGCAACTAACAAGGTATATGAGCAAAGGCAGCTACAGAGAACAAAGCAGTAAAAGGAAGGGTTCTCACCTGTACTAAAAAGCAGTTTATAAGAAGGACGAAAAGGATAAGAATAAACAGTTTTTACTGTGCCAGAAGCTAGTGGAACTTCACAAATGTCTGCACTGCTTAAAGTGTTCATAATAACACAAATAAAAGGACAGTTTAAAAAGCAACAAAGAATGTTGACGGTGCAATGTTACTTGAGGTAGGAGGAAGGGCCTGAACATGAATACAAAAGAAGTATTCTGGATCTTATGGTACTCAGTAACTGGACACCATTTAGCATATTAATTTCAATGCATACTGAAATAGGAAAAAATACAGGGGGAAAGAACTATCCAAAGCTTTACTTTTGTAGTGAATGGCTCAAAGCTGACTGTTACCACTCAGAAATGAGATCTTGGAATTACAGTAGATGATTCTGTAAAAACACTGCATTGGTCAGAAAATCAAACAGAATCATTCTCTAGGATTCTAGGATTTATTTAAAAAAAAAAAAAAGGCAGAGCAAGAATACAAGAAACCTCAGCATGCCTCTTTCTAAACTATGCATCTGAATTACCTGTGCAATTCTGTTCATCTCAAAAACAATACAGGAACCTTGAAAACATCCAAATAAAGATGATAGGCTTGATAAAGGAGAGGAGCAAAATTTTGTGAAAGGACAGACTAAAGCTACAGAGGACTACAAAAAAAGAGATCACAGCATAGGAGTATGACAGAAGTGCACAATATATATGTGGAAAGGAGTAGATTGTTCCCATTCTCTTCCAAAACAAGAGTTTAAAGGCCATAAAATGAAACTAAGAAGTATCAGGATCACACTAAGTCCATACCTGCTACTCCTTGACTAAAAATTCTGTGGACAACAGATACTTCTGCATACTGAAACTGACTGGACAAATTCACAAATGGAAAATCATTCTAAGGCTAACACAAACTACCTCTAATGCTTTTACAAAGAAATGCTACATCTGTCTCAAAACATTTCTCTGCAGAAAATTATGGGAGGCTGAGAGACAAGTCTGAGGAAGCAGCATTGCATGATCACACTGTTCTTGTTCTCCTCTCCAAACTTTTTTTCCTGTGAGCTAACATAAGGGAGAAGAAAGTTGGTTAGGTCAACCTTTTGTCTGACATAATACACCTAAAACCTTTTTATTCAGAGTTCTAGATCTATACCAATAAGCAAACAACTTGAGGATAGCAACACTTGAAAGAGCTGTTTGATTCCTGTTCCAAAAACAGTGTTGCACCATAAATTTTACCTCAGATTCACAAAAGTATTTAAAGTGGCTGAATATAAGATTTGTAACAGGATGCACTGGAATTGTATGGAAAATATATATATGTAGCTAAATATTCAAAGATACATTTATAAACACAAATATGCATTTCTTCAGAATCATTTAGTAGAAGAGCAACACTTCATCTCTTTCATTTAGACATGCTGATGTCTTATTTCCAAACAATGGGATACAAAAGAGAAGCCAAACAAGAAGCTATTTCTCTTTTTGAGCAATGGAAGGTATAATCTTCAAAAAATGGTAATACTTCACTGAAAAGGGAGATTCGGTGTATGCATTTTTTCCTGTCACTATGCTGAAGTCCATCTAGATGTACAGCATTTACATAGTTCAAAGGGAAAGGAGGAGCTTTAATTATCAAGGAACCTTTCATAAGGAGGATGAGGCTGCTTCAAGACTAAGTAGTCTCAAAAAGGAGGCTAAAACTTCATATTAAAAAGGTTATTTCAATGCCTATTAAAGAATATATTTACAAAAAAGTAATCAGATTGTACAGGAAAAGAGAGAGGACAATTAATAATCTTGAAAAGGAATTAATAATATTCAGAGATTCTGTCATGTTGAGAAAACACAGGGACTAGAATAATCTGCAGAAGACACTGAAATGTATTTATGTTTGAAATACCTCACTGTTATTAAGACTTAATATAATTTTGGTTTTCAGAAAAACCTAGAAGAAATAAGGACCATAATTTGATTAAGCAGTTGAAAAATTTTTTTAAACTTCAAAAACGCCCACAACACACCATTAACATATTATTTTGATCAGTTTTGCTTTCTAAAGGAAAAAAAAAACCTTCATGTAAAGGAAATATGGACTGAAATACAGTGGATACATCATCAACCAATGAAATTTTGAATTTTCCATTTTAAGTTGCTATGATCAATACCAAAAAATTATATATGCAATTAATAGTTGCAACCTCACAAGTGACTGCATCAGACCATCTTATGACAAAAGTTGAGGTTGTTAATAAAACAAGAATATAATAAACTCAGCAGGAGATTTTTTTTTCCCCAGTAATAAATGATTAAAAGTGAAACTGATAAAAGTAATGAAAAGATTTAACTAGGCACTATGTATTAAGAAAACACATAGAGAGGTAAGTTTCTCACCCTGTATAGCTAAAAGCTCCATGAAATTAAATATAACAGCTGCATCTGTGTTAGTAAGTTACTGTATTTTAAAGGCTCCAATAATAAATAAGACTTTCCTTTGGAAAATGAAAGCAAACATCTACAAAGCAAGTGAAGTAAATTCATTAATTATTTTCTGCATAAATCACTGATCACTAACTTTAAATCACTACATCACTGTACTTAGTGGTTTTATCAAAATTTCAGTATCTTTCCTTGAGCAGTCAATCCGGATACACTTTTGGGAAGATGATCAGTATGTTCCCAAGGAGGATTCATGGTACATTTGGGGCATCATATAATTAACCAGCAAGGACAGGAACACATATTGAAAGTGCCGGCAAGTATTTTGGGGGCAGTGGGTGGAGTATTTTGCACAAATCAACAATAAAACCAGTGTGGGGAAATCTGTAGGGTGGAAACATTATTTTTAGAAACTAGACCTTAAAATGAAGACACAGACATAGGATGATCTGAGTCATCACCAATATATGTATAACAGCATTTCCAAAGGATGAGAGGTTTGTAAAGAAAGACTTACGTGACTTGTAAACTTTCTGCAGTTAGATTATTCCACATTATCTCATTAGCTTGAAGGTTTTCATTTTCCTCTAGTAAAGATGTATCAAACTCTATTTCTTGTTCAACAACTTCTGATGATCTAATTTAGTAAATAGATGTTATATTTTCAAAATTAGCATGTGTCTTTGAGTAGATCATAAAGAAAATCATTATGTAAATCAAAGATGATGCAAGAAGTCTCAAGTCTATTGCAGCATATACTAATATAGAGTAAGAGTTCAATAAATGGCAAAACTAGCTTACTTTTAAAGTAAAAAACTTTCTTGCATTATCTGCATACTCTGTACTCTCAGGCACTGTTCAACCTGCAGCCAACTGCAGAGTACACACACCTAGAATTCACTTAAATAAAAATCTGGAGTGTAAGAGAAATAAAGCAGAGAAACTTAGTTTAGCCCAGAAAGCAAACTGCATCCAAACACACAGTAAATTGGGTCACACTGAATCTGGACTGTCATGTATAGTCTGCTATAACCAAAGTTATGGCTCTTCACATGTAATAACAGTAACTGGAATTTTGTTTTTCTAGAGCCAGCCAAGAGATGCACAGTTACAGAAACGGTCAGGTTAAAAACCTGACTTTCAGCCAACTTTCTGTACATGTAAGTAGAACAACTTTCAAAATAGGAAGAAGATTTACGATCAGCAGCATAAAGGGAACCAAAGAGAAACAAACTCAACTCTGATCATTTAAGCAGTGTTGCAGTGTAATGCAGGGTTTTCTCTCGAAGAAACATGCACATGCACACTAAAATAAAAACGTGACGTGTACCTGTGAGTATCTATGAAGTCATTATACTCAGAGTTAGGGTCTATCTGTTCAACCGAGGTCTGGATCTCTTTATGGACATTCACAATCTCCTCTGTAACAAGACTGGTGATCTGGCTATACTCATCCAAGATTCCTTTACTAGAGAGGAAAAAAAATTCTAGTGTATAACATGGCATTGAAGGTGCTTCAAACTCAGTTTGCTGTTTCTACAAACTCTTGTTGCCACTAGCTAAAAAGGGAAAAAATAAGACAATGTATTATTTAAAGAAATAACACACCAACTGTGGCCTTTTCTTTACAGATTGGTTATGAGTAAGATGTCTCTAAGACCTTCTTCTTTCTATTGATTTAGTGTGTCTATATCCAGGGTGGCTAAAAACTGCAGAGATTACAAGGAAAAGGAATGTATACAGCTTATTGAGGATACTCTTCTTCAAAAAGGACTTATCATGCTTGTTAAAACCTATGCTGAAGCTTTACATGCCCTGACTGACAAAATAAATATATTCCGGCATCAAATAAAATAAGTCAGAAAATAGTGTACATTTCCTTTAAAAACTGGTTTTCTTTATTGTTTTAACTATCTTTTTTCATGTATTTTATGTTTTGTCACTCAGACTATAATAAGCATAAATCACAAGTTAGCATATATTGACAAGAAAAAACAAAGTCAAGCAAAACATTCCTGTAAGAAAGCACAAGGCATGCAGCCTTGCCTTTACCTGCTTCCAAGAGTGGGAAACCCAAGTGATTAGAGAAAGGTAAAAGTATAGGTGATAGTGTGCCACTACTCTTAACAGCATCCAGCAACAAATTCTCAGAACATCCTCCTATTATCTTTCCTATTAGCTTCCCATAAACCAATCCTTACAGTCATTTCCTATTTCATTTTTATATTTGAAAAACTTGCTAGCTTCCCAGGCTCTGAAGCACGGTGAGCTTTCTAAAAGTACTGATGACTTTTGGGCAGCCCAGAGGAACATGCAGAGAAAAAAAGTATCAGTAGAATTGTCCCAGATAAGATCTCAAGTTCCATTTACTCAGTAAAAAGTTATGTGAATGTATTTTTTCAGTACTTTTTCTGAGGAGAACAGACAAGAGAAGGCATTAAGTATTGCCTTGCCTGTGAAGAAGTGTGAAAAGGTTCCAGAAAATAGCTCAAAGAATGTGATGAAAAGACAGGTGAACGTCAACCACAGCAATGACATATTGAAGAGAAACGGAATCTATGTCAATTACAAAAAAAAAGAAAAAAAAAAAGAACAAAGAAAATCATTAGCCACATTAATCTATATTTCTTCAAGTTTACCAAACTAATTCATCTGCAAAATCAGGATTACTATGGAAGTATGTTTCACAGAGATGGCAGCATCAAGCTCTACACTTGAAATCACCACCTCTTTTTGTACATCAAAGATACTACAAAGGAGTAATTTTCTAATACATTTAGATCTCACAAAAAATGTCTATGTAGTGACAAAAATATTTTTTACAGGTTTTTATTACAGATAAAGCTAAGATGGGCAGGTTTAACAGATTCTTGTTCCAACATAAAGTTCAAATTGTGCCTGATTAATTTGGTGGCCGTCTACAACAGTGTTACAGCTCTGGTAGATATAGGAAGAGCAACTCATGCCATCTACCTAACTTGTGCAAGGCATTTGACACTGTTCTGCATGATATCCTCGTCTCTAAGATGGAGAGACATGGACATGATAGATGGACCACTCGGTGGATAAGAAACTGGCTAGAAGGTCACACACAAAGAGCTGTGATCAACAGCTTGAAGTCCAGGTGGAGATCAGTGCCAAGTGGAGCTCCTCAGGTGTCTGTTCTGGGTTCAGTGCTGTTTAACATCTTTGTCAGCAACATGGGCGGTGGCACTGAGCACACTCTCAGCAAGCCTGCTGAAGACACAAAGCTGTGTGGTGCGGTGGACTCACTTGAGGGAAGGGAGCCCATCCCGAGGGACCTTGACAGGCTTGAGAAGTGGGTCAGTGCAGACTGCATGAGGTTCAACAAGCCAAAGTGCAAGGTCCTGCACCTGGGTCAGACCAGTCCCAGGCACAACTACAAACTGGTACAGAGCTGGTTGAGAGTAGCCCTCAAGAGAAGTGGACTCCTGGGTGTCAAGTGCCGGCAAGCTCAATGTGAGCCAGCAGTCCCCTCATGCAGCCCAGAAGGCCAACTGCATCCCAGGATGCATCAAGAGGGGCGTGGCCAGCAGATGAAGAGAGGCGATTCTGCCCCTTTGCACTGCTCTTGTGAGACCCCACCTCAAATACTGCATTCAGTTCTGGTGTCCCCACCATAAAAGGGACATAGATCTGTTGGAACAAGTCCAGAGGAGGGCCACAAAGCTCTTCCAGGGCCTGGAGCATCTATGCCATGAGGATAGGCTGGGAGCACTGGGATTGTTCAGCCTGGAGAAGAGCAGACTCTGGGGGGAACATGATAAAGGCTGGAGGGTGACTTTTCACAAGGGTGTGCAGTGACAGGAAAAGGGGAAATGGTTTTAAACTGAAGGAGAGCAGGTTTAGACTGGATGTTAGGAAGAAGTTCTTCAGTACAAGGGTGGTGAGACTCTGGAACAGATTGCCCAGAGACATTGTGGAGGCCATCTCCCTGGAAGTGTTCCAGGCCAGGTTGGATGAGGCCTTGAGCAACCTGTTCTAGTGGAGAGGCGTCCCTGCCACTGGGGCCTTGAGCAACCTAGTCTAGTTGAGAGGTGTCCCTGTCCATGGCAGGGAGGTTGGATTAGATGATCTTTAGAGTCCCTTCCAACCTAAACCATTCTATGGTAACTCAGAATTCTGAAAAAGCACCTTAATTACGTCACATAAATTTAATTGTAGACTTTTGCTGTGATTTTACATTAAAAAATTAAGATTAAAAGGACTGTACGAAGACTACTACCTATTTCAATTCAATATAATACCGCACAGGGCAGTCAATGATGTGATTGAACCATGTAAGCCTGTAACATGTGAAATCCCCAACTCACCCTCACTTCCTGTGTGCTGAAATCAAGACAAATGTAGACTTCAGAGAAAATCAGAAAATGAGTTAGAGTGCCTCACATCTAAATGAACAATACCTACTGAAAAAGTAACTGCCTTTCTTTTAGGCTAAGTGATTTCATTCACACCCAAGAAAAAGAGGCACTGAACAGACTTCCTAACCAACTTGAGCTTTTCAGGAAAGATGAGGAGGCAGCATGGTGGCTAAAAATCAGCAAAAAGGCCTTAAAGTCCTTACTGTCTGTTCTCCAAGATCATCAGTTTGCACATCCTCTGTAATGATGTAAAAAAATGATGTTTCAGGATGTAAAAAAAATAATCTTTCAGGAAAAAAAGATAATTGTATTTTAAGGTTGGATTCCTTAGAATGAGATCAGGTTTGCATGATCCTGATACTTCTCTCACACATATGATTAGCCATGCAGCTACCTGGCCCTCCTCCACAATGAATTTCAAGACAACTGACCAGTTTAAACCAAATATGTTGCTGGTGCAATTTCATACAAATAAGACTATGAGAAAACTAACAATTTTGCCATAGTATATCAACTGAAGGACAAAGCGTAAGTTCAGGTATAAACACTGCAGTTAATCTGTTAGATTTTAAGGTGTTATAAGAAGACAGTGTCTTGGTAGTACTCAAAATTACTGTCTGCCTTACTTGGATAGACTTTTCTATGCACAATTACTGTCAAATGAAAACATCTTTTTTCAGTTATTGCTTGATAAACAATTAATCACAGTTTATTATGTTCAAATAACCCTATAAATTAAGTAGAACACTACACACAAAAAATTCCTCAAGGTAAAAACACATAAGAATACACCTTACAGGGCTCTAATCATTTCTTCTTGCATCTTCTGTAGTGAATCAAGTAACAGAGGAAGTGTAGTATCATAATACTGGTGCTGATGTAACTGTGCTCCTTTCAGTGCCAACACGTACTGATTATGCAACATATGAAGCTTCATAGTAGCTTTGTCACACCGATCTTTGGCTTTCTCAGTCTCTTTTCCTAGGAGAAAAAAAAACAAGAAAAACATATGTGGTGACTGAAAAGCATACAAACTTGTAGACTACATAAAGCCAGGAGATTTGTGATACTTTTGCACTTTTTTCTACAGTAGTTTTTCAAAGTACTTCTCTGAACAAGATAAAATCTGTTTTCAGGTTATTAGTAAGACTAAATGTCTTGGTTTTCTAATTAAAAGACTAAGTAAGAAAAAGCTGCTGTATTTTCTTTGAGAAGAAATGTGTAAACTCTTTATCTAATAGTATATGAAATGCACTATATACACAGGTATAAAAATAATATAACTATGAACAATAAACACAAAACTCATACACATGACTATCATAAAGTTCACCTTTTATTTGCCTCAGGGCAAAGTAACATTTTTTAATTAAGGAACTGAGAGATGTCCTACTAGGTCAGATCCATGATTCATTAAAAATCTGTCATTTAGTGTGGGAAAAAATTACATTGCTCTGTAACATTCCAATAAAGCAATGGTGCAGCCAACACCTGTCCAAAATGGGCAATGTCTCTGCAGCTTAACACTTCCTTATCTCTGCCAGTATCCTGATCACAAGGTTGGGTCTACAATCTCAGCTCTCCACTATCAAAGGCCAGAAGTCCTTTGCACCTTTACTACAATATTTTCAACTTGATCATGCATTGCCTTGTCATAAAAGGCTATGAGATTATTTGGATTCCCTACTGATACACATCAAATCATAGAATCAGTAAGGTTGGAAAAGACCTCTAAGATCATCAAGTCCAACCATCAGCTGAAGTCTACCATCATCACTAAACCATGTCCCAAAGTACCACGTCTACACATCTTTTGAACCCCTCCAGGGATGATGACTTCAACACCTCCCTGGGCAGCCTGTTCCAATGCCTCACCACCCTTCCAGTAAAGAAATTCTTCCTAATATTCAATCAAAACCTCCCCTGGTGCATTTTAAGGCCATTTCCCCTTGTTGTATCACTAGTTACTTGGGAGAAGAGACCAACCCCCACCTCACTACAATCTCCTTTCAGGTAGTTGTAGAGAGCAACAAGGTCTCTCCTCAGCCCCCTCTTCTCCAAGCTAAACAATCCTAGTTCCCTCAGCCACTCCTCAGAAGACATGTTTTCCAGCCCCTTCACCAGCTTCATTGCCCTTCTCTGGACCTGCTCCAGCACCTCAGTGTCCTGCTTATGCTGTGATGCCCCAGACTGAACCCAGTACTCAAACTGTGGCCTCACCCATGCTAGGTAAAGGTGAACTATCACTTCACTTCTCCTGCTGGCTACACTATATTCGATAGAAGCCAGGATGCCATTGGCCTTCTTGGCCACCTGAGCACACTGCTGCCTGACGTCCAGTTGGCTGTCCACCAGCATCCCCAGGTCCTTTTCCACCAGGCAGCTTTCCTGCCACTGCTCCCGAAGCCTGGAGCATTGCCTGGGGTTGTTGTGACCCAAGTGCAGGACCCGGCACTTGGCCTTGTTAAACCTCCTACAACTAACCTCAGCCCATTGCTCCAGCCTGTCCAGATCCCTCTGCAGAGCCTTCCTACCCTCAAGCAGATCGACACTCACACTCAGCCTGGTGTCATATGCAAACTTGCTCAGGATGCACTTGATGCGCTCATCTAGATCATTGTTAAAGAGGTTAAACAAGACTAGCCTGAAAACTGAGGCCCCCAAAACGTAAAGTCTTGCTCACATTGTTGTTATCTTCTCAATGTTTACAAATTGTCATTACCTTTTTCCGGAACTAAAAGCATTTTAAATGTATCTTGTATCTGCAGTTATCAAGTGCAGTTGCACAACTACCTGCACAGATAAACACATTCTAACTAAAGCATTTTTATTCAGACCAATATATTTCTTAAAATCTTAAAATAACTTAAGTAATAAAAAATATTGTATTTTAACATTTCTACCACCTATCCCAAAGTAGTTGAGAAAAAAAGAAAAAAGAAACATTCATAGCTAGGTAGCGGAACACAGGCTTGAGAGCAGATCTTTAAAAGCTGAAATTGTGTCATAAGAGGAATACACAAAGGACTGTGACCTCCAATAAATTTAAATACAGAAAAACATCAAGGCACATCAAAAAGAAAGTTGAGGGTAAAACTTACAAAACAGTAACAAATCCTCCTTCATATACACTGGCATCAGCAAACTTGTCAGAAAAATGCAAAGGAGAGTCACTGTATAAAAGTAGCTGATAGGGGAAAAAGAGAATTTTTTTTTGCATCTGTGTTGTCTATGAAAGACCTTCAGAGATTTCCAGGTTGAAATGTCTCTTTACAAAAGAGTCAACTAATCTCTCTCTCCTGAGGTGTCAGAAGAAGAGGTCAGAGAATAAATGAAGTAAGAAGAAATTACGAGAACGGGATGGTGTTTAGCTTTGGAACTTAAAGGAAACTTGAGAAAGTTTCAGCTGAAATACAATGGTTGGCTTTTACAGGAAGAAGTAGGCACTCCAGGGAGCACCCCAGGTATACCAGTTGGATCTGATATATTGGGTGATGATGATGAAGATACTGTCTGAAGGAAGCAGATAGGGGAACCAAATGTGAAGAACTGGAAAAAAATCCTTAAGATGTACTGTTTAAATTGCAAAATGGTTTTAGTGTGGCTACTTATAGGAATGTATATGGGGACAAAGCTTAGTATTCAATCTGTCATAGGCTTACTGAATGCTCTCAGGAATGAGACCTTGGGGTTAGTAGAGAAAGATCAATGGAAATGTTAACTCAGCCATCAGACAAGATGTTATTTAGCAAAGGACTAGACAGCATTATTATGCTACTGATTAAATCCACATAAAACATACCATTATGAAGTTGTTTCATCTCAAGGACATATTTGAAATCAAAATGGTTTACAGAAGGGCATCAAGTACTAGAAAGGTAGGAAACACAACGAATACAGAAGGAACTACTAAAATGAGGACACCTGAAGTACCAGGAGATTGAGGAGGAACATGTGAGAGGGGACACACTGTTAACAGCCCTTCATAACCTCTTTTGATGTAACAGCCATGAGGCATTATATGGAAATAGTATGTACTTTGTTAAAAACAAAGGACATCCTTCTTCAACTAGCATGTAGCTAAACTATGCAATCTTTTTGTCAAAGTTATCATAAGCATGTAAAATGTACATAGTTTAATAATGAATGGACGTGCACACGACAAAAACTCCTGAGTAGCTCCTAAGAACTAAGAGATGCAGTACTTCTGACTCAGGAACATCCTAGGTAACAAATTGCCATGCATTTGGGGCAGCTGTCTAGCCGTTTGTCCCTTTATACAGTTCTCTATGCATTTGCTACCTCACCATCAGGTAAATTTTAAACACAGAGTAATAAAAATCACTTTAAAAGGATTATGCTTGTCATTTATTTGAAAACAATCTGATGACCTAATTTTATATGTCGAAGGGACAGATTTCTTACACTATAGTGTAGCTAAATGAACAAAGTTAGCCTGCACAACAAAGACGGAACACATCTCCAGAGTTATCACCAGAAAAGTATTTTTCATTTAGGTATGAATGAAACAATCCACTTTAAAAATTTCTGTAAAACTGTTTTGGAGAGACAACAATCTCAACTCTCTAAAACTTTTGCCAGAGACTGCCACAGATTTTGTCTTTGGCAAATAACCAAAACTTACATTTCATGGGAAGATTGCAATTTTTTTTTATTTCCTCAGAACATAAAAACATTACACTATTTATTCCTAAATTAAACATACAACCATATGGAGGAGGAAGAAAACAAAACAAAACAAAACAAACCCAGAACACACAAAACCCAACACATCATCCTCAGAATAACATCACAGAAGTCAGATACCATCAAACGTGACACCAGTGTAGAAACGTAATGGGATGGTATACAATCCCATTTTCACATCTGCCTTGAGGAGTAAATTCCCTATCTATTTACATCATTCCTGAGCAGAACACCTCAACTACTTTCACAATAAATCCAAGTACATATACACTCTTCTCCTAAAAACAGTAGCCTACAGTGTCAACCTGGTTGTCTGCGGACCAAGACATATACGCTATAAGGTCTTCCTGGTGAAGGAGAGGCATGTGAACATGGGGAAATTGCAGAAGGAGACTGAAGAGGGTTTGACAAGGAGTAGTTACAGTATAAGGATTGGATGAAAGAGGAGAGGACAAGTCAGCTAGAAGTCAGAGCTGGAAGCACCAGGTTTTGCCTGCCCTGGCCTATTCTCTTGGGAGATACAGTGACCAGGACAACAGGAGGAGGGAGACAAGGTGGTAGCAGAGGGAGAAATGCTGGAATACTTCTTGAGTTTATTGTATGTAAGCATGCCCTAGATTACATAATCCAAAACTATCTCCTTATGTCACATTTCAAAAGCTGAAAACCTACAGCTTGACCATGCATCTCTTTAAAATACATCCCACATCAGTATGTTCAATTATACTGTGCACTATCAGTACAAGCTTATGAACTAAACCACATCAAATAGCCTTCACCAGCTGAACTAAACTGAAAATTTACACTAAAAGTAATAGCAACCACATAACTAGAGACTTATTAATACTAGCTCTCTTTCAGAAACCACATGAATGGCAAAACTACCCTATTTTCCCATACATTCTTTATATTTTTATATTGTTTCTCAACAAAATGCCTCAACTAATTGCAAAATAAATCAAATTATCATATACACTCAACTTTTAAATACAGTCTTTGGACTTGAAATTAATACAAAAAGCACCACTACAGTATTATTTCCATATTACAATTTATTTTTCAAAACAGCAAAATGCAGTGAGGCAGGGTACACAGTTGTTCAACATGTCAATTAGCACAGAGGAAAACATCCAGTTTTCTTTATCTGTGTAGAGAATTTCATAAACAGATCTAATTGTAATTCTGCTGCCATCCGTTGTTGACAAAACTATTTAACGTTTATAGAAACTTGACTGTGTATACAATATGTCACATCATAAATGGTATTATGAAGCTTGCAAAATTCAATTATCAAAGTTTGACGTTTGGAAAGGCTGCCATTCTTTTTCAAACACTGTAGAGAGTCAAGTACTTCCATTTCTAATAAAAACCCTTTTATGCTTTTACTATGCACAGTAGAACAGAGCCATCCAGAAAAAAAAAGAAATGGTTTTGGGTATTTTCTATTAAAAAGACAGATTTGCTATTACAAAGTTCTTACACTCATACATATCAGTCTCTTCTGCCTAATGTACACCTAGAATGGAAGAACAGAAACTGCATAGAGCAACCAACTGAGAAAAATTGCAGCTCATAAAGTTCACTTCGCCTTTTTTTAAATCACCATCAATGTACAGTTCAAATGCCTCAAAGAAACTGACTTTCAGAAAATAAATATTGCAAATACAGAAAATTTTCATATATTTTTTGGATTAGCAAGAAAAAACTTAAACTGAAGAGCTCAGATTTTTACCCTCCTATAATGTTTTATAGTTAGTCAAAAAATTTAAGTCAAGGCTTGTATTCCCTTACGTATTTTCTACATTTATTTATCACTGTTTTTCAATAAAATTTAACACTTGTGAAGTCTTCAAATTTGCATTATAGATTTTGACATTTTAATCCAACAGCAAAATTCTGACTGTGTGGAATACTGCGTAAATCACCCACTAATTCACATAGGACAAAGTTCCATCTCCTGAAGGTTATCTGTAGAGTGACATTTGAGACTCAAGTCAAGACTTGGTACAAGTTTAGCTGTTCTGATTCCAAATCCAGCTTCATGATAGCATAGGTTAAACTAACGACTGAGGCTTACATCTACTACTGGTGTTTCTGCAACAGAAAACTTACAGCCCTTCAGCTAAATCTTATGGGCAAATAAATGCCCAAAGACAAAATTATTTTCTTGCAGATCTGTTATTTTCAAAGAGAAACAGCATACAGTGAAAATCTCAGGTTTGACTAACATGAAACACAAAGCTTGCCCCTCAAAATCAAAACGTCAAACAAATATTTTGGATTGGTTAACTACAGAAAGATGTCACAAAATTCCAAACCTGAAAGCTGTAGTAAATTATGTGTACATTGTAGATCAACTGCTAGCTAAAAAAGCTCAATGCTATACTTCGATGGACACATGCTACCATAACCCAAACTTCTCTTTCATTGCAAATATAACAAATAAGCTTTTCAGCTCAGACAAAACCCTCTATCAAGGACATGTCACTCCACAGAAAGTTTATCTTCTTCCTTCTCAGTGCTGCTTTGCAACAGTGGTAAGAAAAAACGTCTAGAAAACCTCCTGGAAGTATCAGTTATTAAGCCATCTGCTCTTAAGTTTGCTTTGGGTTTTGATTTCTTTGGGTTCTCATTGTTTCTTTCAGTGTCCTTTTGGGGACAGAAAGGGAGAAAGAATTTTAAAAAATAAAAACCCAAGAACACATGGAAATCTAAAAACCTGTCAATGTACTTGAGATTCTCTCTCAGAGCATCTTTAAGCATTTGCTCTTAGAAGACAATAAATATCATAATTGCTTTTTAAGGAGTCATAATTGGAATACTAAGTAGTTTGTGAAAACAGCGAAAAACTGTCACAGTTAGGTACACTTGGGAGTGTCTACAAGCAGGAAGAATTTCTTGTTCAGTTTTCAAAAACCTCAGAATGAGTCCATCTGGAATTCAATGTTATTCTGTTTCAAGGACCGGCCCTTGCCTATCACTCTTGGGAACTTTAGCAATACTGATAGGTATGATCTTCAGCCACTCCAAAGTGATGATGAGGCAATGGAGATCACTGTATAGACCTAGCTCACAACAGACAAAATAATTTTCTGCATTTACAGCTCCTGGCATTGAAACATGACCTTAGGTTTCAGTGCACAGTGAATGCTGTCCCATGAAGAAAAAATAATTAAGATAATGTGCATCTGACACAGGAGAATATGATTTTATTAAACAAGTCCCGTTTTGGACAGTAAATGTAATTCAGTTTCAAAAGCGAGCAGAGACACACCTGACCTGACAATAGATGATTATATACCCCCAACAGAAACAAAGTGAGAAGCCTTAATGTGCTAGAACTGTGGAAAACAGAAAAGCAGCAGAATTACTGGACAAACAAAATTAAAATTGGAAGAGCAATCTGAAGATCTACACATGAGTAACAGGGAGGAAGAAAATCTTTATACACAATTAAAACTACAACTAACAATCCCAGAGAAACCTGGAGGACATGAACACGTGTCAAAAATCCACATAACTTCCTCTGTAGTTCAGGAAGCACAAAAAGGAAATCCACCCAAATTTCTGGGTATGAGTAATACAGGGAAAAACAGCAGAGGCAATGCTACAATAAATGTGGGCACCAACGATACTGTCAGGGGAAACCTGTACAATATCAAAAGTGAGTAGAGAGCTCTGGGGACAGCCATCAAAGGCATGGGGGCCCAGATGGCATCCTCGTCAACCCTGCTGATCTGGTGTTGGTGACAAAGTTTTGCAGTTTGCAGACCACTGTCAGTTTGAGAGACAGGAAGCACCTCACTAAGTAGAGCAAAACTGTTTTTGCCAATAGGATGGCTGACCTCCACTGAGTTAAGTGGACTTTAAACTAGGAATGATGTGGAAGGGAAAGGGTGACCTGCAATTCGGAGGGAGTGATGGACAAGACTGCTGTGTAAAAGGTATGGGGTGGGGTGATGCAAAGGTATCACAGAGCAGACAAAATGCGACTTGGGTGGGTCACCTTCAGCACCTATACATGGGCAAGGAGCTTCCTACAAGGCACCACTGGGGAAAAAACCCCTCACACACTCTACAGGACCTCAGCGTGCTGGGGTGCCATGCTTAAGTGCCTGTATACTACTGCATGCAGCACTGGCAATAAACCTGAGCTAGAACTCCATGTGCAGCTGCAGGACTACGACCTTGTCGGGATCACAGAGGCATGGCGGGATGCTCCCATGACTAGAATGTTGCAATGGAGAGGTACAGGCCCTTGTGGAAAGAGAGGCCAGGAAGACAATGAGTTTCCCTTTATGTGAGAGCAGCTGCAGCACACAGAATTCTGCCTCGGGATGGATGAGGAGACAACAGAGTGCTCATAGGTTAGGATTAAAAGGAGGACAGGCAAAGTCCCAGGAAAAGCCTAGAAGCCTGGCTTCAGAGTTGCTTTAATTTTCTATATTATAACTTCACTAGAGTATCTCAGCATATGATTTTAGAAAATTTTACAATGGAAAAAGAGGGGTGTATCAGGGCTTATGCTTTTTTTAATTTTTTTTTTTTTTTTTTTTTTTTAGAGAAGCAACAATCTTCCTCTGAGAAAACACAGAAATATTCAGCATATAGTACTGTTTGAGACAGGAAAAACACTTCCTCCTTGGTTTGCTTTAGAATCTTTTATTTTGTAAATACTACCATTAAAATATAAAGCTGTCAATGCATACAGTGATCTATTAGATATTTCTCAAATGTTTATGATGAGTTTTTCAAATAATTCCCCAGAATTGCATTTATATTTTCATCTACGTGTTTTTTTCAGCATTTTCAATAACAGAGGTAATTTCTAAGGATTTTGCTGTCTCCACATTTGTTAATCAATAACAAACTTCCCACACAGACAATTCCTAATTTCAACTCTGGAGAAACACACTTTCACAGAGCATTGTTTCACTGTGCCTGGAAAAGAATATTCCTTTCTATTATTTGTTTGCATTATTCTACTGAACACATCCTTTATACTCATGAATGCAATGACCAAGGCTTTCAAATAGGTCTTCTTCTCACATTTTTTTCAACAATTAATTTTACACTAAAGAATCCTAAGACCTTGACTTAAATCTGCTTCCAAAGACAGGGGAAAAAAAAAAATTCCACAAAGTGGAGGAAATACATCTAAATAGCACAGGCGATTATAAAAACTATTTCCTTGTACAATAGTTCTTACTGATCCCAAGAAAACCACTAGTGACACTGCTTTTATCCAGTGATATAACTTTTGAAGCATTCTATTTCCCATGCTAAGCCTGGCTTTACTTCCCAAGAAGTTATTCCCAAGCCTTATTTAACAAATAAACGACTGCAAATAACAAATAGTTTTCTAATGGGGAAAAAAATATTTGTACATACTTAGAGATTTCAAATTTACAGAATACCAAACCTAAGCTTCTGAGTTAAGAATTAGTTCAATAAAGTTATCTGCTTAATGTTAAGATGAGAAAAAACATATTATAAAAATAGCAAAAATGAAAGCGCAATATTTTGATCTGCTGTCAGATGTTTGACCTAACAAGTACCACTAGGGAATTCTCTCAGACTTGTGAGTGCTGGTCTATGAGGATTGAGGACAGCACTTCCTGGGGCTGCATGTCCATGTTGAGTGGAAAAAATACACCCAAGCTGGTCCCACACTCCACAAGAAGTCACAAAGATCTCTTGGCTCTGCACTCCCCAGCATTTCTTGCTCCAGAAGGTTGATTTTACACAAACGAAACAACCTTAGCGCTTGCAGGCAGGGGTAGTGTCTACGAGTTGAAACACTTACAATAGGTTATTAATTTGAAATCCATCCAGCCCACTGATGTCTGTGAATAAGACAGACCAGTGTTATTTCTTTTGTCTCAACAATGTGAGAGTTTCAGTCAAAAATAATACCCTACTAGGAGTTTCCCTGATCTCAGCAACAACTGGAGAGAGCAAATGCCACCAGGAAATATAGCAGTGTAATCATAGTTTTACAGGTATCTCAAAATGAATGCACCAGCCACCTTATAAAAGTATTTTTTGGCCACTCAGCTACTACAAAGAATAGTATGACAATAATTTCATTTAATGAAAGCTTTTTCAACAGCTTCCGTATGTATCACGGATATAGTTTATGCTGTTGTGCTAACGTACCACAGAAGTCACATCAGTTCTGAAGTATTAAATCACAGGAGTTGCCAGGATGGGAAAATACTCTTCAGGCAGACACAATGTTGTATAATGCACTAGGTGTACTGTTAGTATTTCTAGTCATCTCTAAATCACAACATTGTCAGGGAACACAAGCCAACCTAGGGAAATCTGGTGCATTTTTTTTTATACTGCTGTAGCAGCATACAACGAAATAATTAAATTAAATACTTAGAATCAATACATTTTTTCTTTACTTCTTTTTCCCTTGATTCGATCTGATCCATTCTGTCACACAAGAACGCTGCAACACAGTTTCTACGTTTGATCAGTAATTAACCAGTAACAAGAATACAACAAAGACCTGTAACAGATGTATTTACATTAAAACTGTAAATTTTGTTAAAGATTATATTGTATTAAAATCTAATATGAACCTCCCAAAGCTACACTGGCTCTATTCCAACTTGCACTATTAACTGATATAAAAGCAACTATTTAACATTTAAAAATCTAACACCAAAATTAGCTACAAAAAGATGTTAAATTGTTAAGAATTAATGCTTTTCTTTATTTGGTTTAAATGCAAAGAAAAGAGCAAATTATTGTTTATCCTTTCATGTCCTCATTACTTATTTCAGCTTTAACAAAGCAATAAACAGTGTTAAAGAAATCAAGAGCAAAAACATTAGAAACTCTCACAGACCCACTCTGAACTATATCATTTAACAAAGACACGCAATTCTGCAGAAAAAAAATAATTGTGGAAACAGCAAACAAGCAGAAGCAGCAACTGACCAAATCAAATGAGATTCAAACTGCAGTGAGATATCACATGTGATATCCACAACTGTTCTACAGTTTCCATCGTGTGTTCTTTACCCATTATTTACAAAACTTTTTTTAGAAGCTTTGTGACTTCTTTAGCCAAACAATAGCTTTTGTACTTGGCAAACATTTTGTTTTGGTGTGTTTTCCTGTGGCAGCAACATCAACATGTCACATTGTGTTTACCTTGTTACTAAGCGTCACCGTAGTCAGCACAGCACTGTAGATTCAGAGTTGTACACAATCTGTGAGTGCTATTTTAAACTGCTGTTGTAAAGAAGTTTAAACCATTTTTTCTCAGTATCACAATGCAAAAAGATTTCAGAGGACTGTCCATTTTATTATGAAAAAACAATCTAATTATATTTTGCTCCAACAATGCAAAGATGCTCTATGACCCTAACAAGCCCTAATGCCCCAAATCTGCAAAGGAACATGCTGTGTGTTCCTAGGACATATTGGTTTTGGTTTGATTTTTTTTTAACAAAGCTTTCCAATCCAGCAGAGACTGTAGGAATCAATCTCTCTATAATCCCACTTGCTGAAGAATGCCTCACTAAAGAGGCATAAATTTGTGTCTTCTCAGCTTGATTTCTCTCACCATATGTTAAAAAAAAAAAAAAAAAAGGAAAGAATTAAGGACGGGGAAAAGGTAAGAATTAAGGACTGGGAAAAAAAGACAAATACCATTAACCAACACCAACCAGACTGCCAGACACATGAGGTCTCTGTGCCCAAGAACAACTGGTAAGGCTTCATCTGTGACTCCCCCAGTACTCACTGGTCCAGAAAGGTGCAGCAACACATGACTAAACGAGGTAAGGGCTAACAAGATAGATCAGTGACTTCTGATTGAGACACTGTGCAGGCACTGGTGGCCACAATAGGGCAGTGTAATCCAGCCTATAAAAGCGGTGAGAAGACACGCCTCTCTCTCTGGCTCTCTTCTCTTCTGCCCTGCTGGGGTCCTGGCCGGAGACAGGCTGCTGCTGCTGCCTGTGGTTCCCTGTGCTGCACGGGG
>NW_008615575.1:21488-24299 GCF_000691845.1 Merops nubicus
CTCCCCTGCCTCCATCTACATCCAAGGATTGTACATCCACCTCAATCCAGAGAGATCCAGCACTGGGGAGCCTCAGCACAGCGTTTGGGTTTTGTATATTTGGAAGTTTAATCTTCCCTGCTTTGTTGTTCCTATAATCCCTTTACCCTGTTAAACCCCTACCCTTTTTCCTTTCTGTACTCTGTTAAACCCTTACCCTTCTTCCTTTCTGTTCCCTGTTAAATAATATATTTCATTTGGTTAACTTTTCAATCGGTGCAAAGCTTTTGTTACCCCTGCCTTCCTTTATTTACCTCTCTACCTGGGAGAACTAAGGGATAAGGGAGGTGGGACACAATTCTGCCTTCTAACCGGGACACGCTGCTTCCCTGACTTCCAAGCAGAAGCAATGCTAGTGGAGAGCTCCCCAGAAAAACTCCTAAGCCAGCATCTCAGACGCATTCATCCTTCTCCAGACCTGGAGAGCACAAAGCCTCCCATAACGAAGCTCCTCCATTCTTCAGAAAGCAGTTCCCTTTTCCTCTCTACAAAACTATCCAAAAATTCCCATCAGCTGCCTTCCCATTGCTCTAACATAAACAAAACCAGTAACTAACCAGTATCATTATCCAGTGCCTACCCCTTATTCTTATTACTCTTTCCACAGGTCCTCTTAGTGTTTTCAGCAACAAAGTGAAAACAGCTCTAATCCTGTGTAAGGGCATCAACACGCTGACACAAAGTGACTGTGTTGTTAGCTGGTGGAAAGTACAACACAGAAATTCATTTACCTAAGAATGCCTGAAAAACATAAAAACAACTACTACTGAAGAAGATCACTTTCCACTGTTCATAACTTTGCCAGGCTTTACTTTTTCAGTTAATATCCCCTACAGTGTGTGCTTAGCCCAGAATTCAGCAACTCAACCAGAAAAAAGGGTAACAATTTTCTTACCAGCGTACAGAACCACTTGTACCTCTTTCACCGGCAGCTCTACTAAAGTTATTCTCTTACTAGAAGATGAGTTTGCTATTCCAAACAAACCAAAAAAAGTCACTAAATTTCAGAATCACTACACTTGCAAAACACAAATTTCTAAGCTATTCCTTTGTATGATTTGCATTCTTTTCAAGTTGACCGATTTGTACAGGTGCTGCAAAAAGTCACAGGTAATTCAACATGCACAAGCCCAGAGGCAAAGGCAAAACAGTATGTCCTAAGGAGCAGCTGTTCCCTTCAGCTCCAGAAAGGCAGGACCAGGCACTGTGATGAAGACTTGATTTGCCAGAGGAACAGAGTTTGTTGGGAACAGCATTTTACAAAACTGGACCTGGACCAGCTCTTTAATACATTTCTTCCAAGAGCTGGTGCCCAAAGACTTTTATTTTTCTGTTTAACAAAACGTTTTTCAGCTAATTTCCAATACTCAGTTATGCCCTCCTACTGTTCTGGTAGGCACTGTTCCTTCCTCTGTTTTCAAGAATTCTTGAAATCCTGAAAAACTGAACCGTTTGTATATTAACAATAGCATGTAATTTGAATAAGCACTTGTTACTGAACTAATCTCTGGAATAATAAAGCATTACGATTTTAAGGCTTTCCTAACTTCTCATTTCACAAAACAGTTTTGCAAATTGAGGGTTCAGAAACTGTATAAAAATATCATGGCTTAAAAAAATTCAAACAGTTCAGCTGGCCTGCCGTTGATATAAAACTGTAGTAGTTCATCTCTACAAAGAGTTCTAAACAAGAAGATGGCCTGGGGTGTGACAAGGGAGAAGCAATTCTGCAATTTTTGAGAGAAAAAGCTACAAGATTTTTCTGAAGGCCAGTTTGTTAAAACAGACTTATACTAAGATGTTAAGGAAACTGAAATTAAGTACAAATTCTAATGAGACAACTACTAAATGGAATCCTTAAAGAGAAGGTCAAGAAAAACCACAGGAGAAACAAGTGTCTTTAAAAAGCTTGCATTTGCTGTCTGTCTAAAGAAATATTAATTCAGTTAAACAGAACCGTAACAAAAATCACAGCTGCTGACAGCCAAAACACTCTTTGATTTCAATGGGAAAGTTTGGTGCTTCAGGAATGGAGAATGATTAAAGCTATACCAGGAAGACAGGGTAAAAAAGAGCATACTAAGATCACAGCACTCTATGATATATTCCATGTTATATACCATATGTTCCCATGTTATGTTGTTACTTGGGGATAAACCAAACATTTGTTGTTACATTCACAAATCAGCTGCTGCTCCAAATTTTAGACAAATTTAGAACTAAATAATCTTTCCCTCAGCACTAATAGCTACTATATTGTGCTGTGAATTATAGTACAACAGAACTAAGGACAGTAATTTTAGGCAGTCATACCTAAAACCAAAAATACCAAAAACTGAAAGATGGATCTTGGAATTATATTTATATACCACCATTCAATTAATTTTCTCTAAAGAAAGAGAACGATCTTAGAAAGGTACATAAGGATAATTATTAACAAGATGTTCCAAAGCAAAGGCTCTCCTTTATCTAATCATTAGCACAATTCAACAGGAAACAAAATCCTTGCAGCTTGGACACACCATTCCCTAAAAATCTTTAAAACGTCTCAGTGTGCAGATGTGTTCTTTCTCTCTTTTGCTTAAGGTTACCAAAGGTCACATGTGTTACACTGTCAAAAACTGACATTGATGCCACTGCAGCAACAGTAACAGGTCACAGGATGCAGGTAGGCTGCAGCCACAATGTAGATGAGGTGGAGCTGCAATCCACTTACCACTATCAACAGCTCATTTAAGCAGTTTTATCTTAAATTTATATATAGACATATAA